>NC_133336.1:84896473-85192255 GCF_042186555.1 Aquarana catesbeiana
AAGGCAGTTACATCAGCACGTAGACTAGGCCACCAGAATTGTTGGGAAATGGCCCAAAAGATTTAATTCTTCCCAGAGTGGCCAGCAGCCTTGGGAGAATGGTAAGTCTGGAGCACAGCAGTGCAGAGACTCTCTGGGACAAAGCAGCGGTCACAAGGTTTCTCAGGAGGAGCATGGACCTGAGCGGTAAGAATTTTGTTACCCAAAGGAGAAGTGAGACTGGTGCGAACCGTAGCAAGAATACGATCAGGAGGAATCACAGCAACCGGAACCGACTCCATCTTGGAAGTGGAGGAAAATTGTCATGACAAAGCGACAGCCCTTAAATTCTTAGTACCAGGTAAGAATGAGACAATGTAATTGAAACTTGACAAGAAAAGAGCCCATCGCACCCTTCTGAGAGAGAGGCGTTTAGCCTCAGACAAGAATGTGAGGTTCTTACGGTCAGTAAGAATAAGAACCAGCACAATGGTACCTTCGAGGAGATGTCTCCATTTTTTCAGGGCTAAAATGATCGCTAACAGCTCTCTGTCCTCAATCTCGTAATTGCACTTGGTAGGTGACAATTTCTTGGAAAAGTAGCCACAAGGATGCATAGCGCTCTCAGAGGTAGGACGTTGAGACACAAGACTGCCAACTCCAGTCTCAGAAGCATCAACCTCAAGGATAAAAGTTAACATAGAATCAGGATGTGCCAACACAGGAGCAGCAACAAAGGCAGCCTTGAGACTCTCAAAGGCCTTAATGGACTCCGGAGACCAACTCTGTGGGTTACCGTCCTTTCTGGTCATATCAGTCAGGGGCTTCAGCAGAGACGAAAAGTTCCAAATAAACTTTCGATAATAGTTGGCAAAGCCAAGAAAACGATGCAAAGGATGTAAACCAATGGGTCAGGGCCACTGTAGGACTGCTGAACGTTTCTCTGGGTCCATCGAAAAACCAGCAGTGGAAATGACAACCCAGGAATTTAACCTGTTCACGATGGAATTCACACTTCTCCAATTTACAGTAGAGATTGTTCTCTCTTATGCCCCGTACACACGATCAGAAATTCCGCCAGCAAAAGTCAGATATGAGCTTTTTGTCAGAAATTCCGACCGTGTGTATGCTCCATCGGACTTTTGCTGGCAGAATTCCAGCCAGCAAAAGATTGAGAGCAGGTTCTCTATTTTTCTGTCGGAAAAAGTTCCTATCCGAAAATGCGTTCGTCTGTATGCAATTCGGATGCGCAAAAATCACGCACGCTTGGAAACAATTCGACGCATGCTCGGAAGCATTGAACATTTTCTCGGCTCGTCATAGTGTTGTACGTCACCGCGTTCTTGACGGTCGAAAGTTCGAAGAACTTTTGTTTGTGCAAGGCGAACTTGAGCGGAATTCTGGCGGAAAAACCATCCAAGTTTTTTCTGACTGAATTTCTGATCATGTGTATGGGGTATTAGTTTCTGAAGCACACGACAGACATGTGTGTGGTGGCTCTCTCAGGGACTTGGAAAAACAACCAGACATAACTGCAACAAATCTCAGAGGACGTCGTTAATAAATTCCAAGAAAACTGCCGGGGTGTTACAAAGGCCAAATGGCATTACAAGGTACTCATAATGGCCTGTTCTGGTATTAAATGCAGTTTTCCACTCATCGCCCTCTTTAATCCTCACAAAATTGTATGCCCTTCTCAAATCAAGCTTCGTGAAAACTGTTGCTCCCTTGAGGCGGTCAAATAACTCCGTAATCGGATAAGCATTCTTAATCGTGAAACGATTTAGACCCCTATAATCAATGCAAGGTCTCAGTTCATCACTCTTCTTCTTCACAAAGAAGAAACCAGCACCAGCAGGAGAAGAGGATTTGTGAATGAAACCTCGAGAAAGTGTGTCTGCAACAGACTCTTCCATGGCCTTATTTTCCAAGACTGACAAAGGGTAAACCTGGCCATGAGGGGGTATGGCACCAGGTTGAAGGTCAATTGCAAAATCATACGACCGGTGTGGAGGCAAACTACCGGCTTGAACTTTGTCGAAGACATCGCTAAAATCGCGGTACTCCTCCGGCAGGGAGGAGAGTGAAGAGGTGCACAGGACCTTGGCCACCTTCTGGAAGCATGTCTTACTGTATTGTGGTGACCAGGAGAGAACCTCAGCACGGAGCCAATCAAAAGAGGGGCTGTGCCTCTGTAACCAAGGATAACTAATAACCAGTCAAAACTTAGGTGAGGACATAACTTGGACTTGGGTTATCTCATGGTGAAGAGCCCCTGTGGCCATGGACAACGGAACAGTCTCATGAGTCACATGGGTAGGCTGTAGAGGTTTCCCGTCAAGAGCCTCAATGGCAAGTGGAGTTTCAAATAGCTGCAGCGGAATCAAGTGCATACAAAGGCAGCATCAATGAACAGGCCTGCAGCCCCAGAGTTGATTAGAGCCTGTATCTCGACGGACGACTCAGCCAAAGAAAGGGTAACCGGAACCAGGGGCTTATTCTTTTGGATAACTGGGGATGAAACAACGCCACCTAAGGTCTGTGCGTGACAGGACCTCAAGGTTGGGGCAATCCCTGGACGGGTAGGACAAGACTTCAAAAAGTGACCTGCCTGGCCACAATAAAGGCACAATCTCTCCCCTCTTCCTAAGGGCTCTCTCACCCGCAGAGAGACGTGTGAAGCCAGAGTGCATGGGTTCACCTTCACTGACCGAGTCGGTACCACGAGGCTTCTGCAAGCGCTCCTTAAAAGAGAGAGTCTTTCTCTGAGTCTGGAGTCAATGAGGATGACAAACATGATCAACTTTTACAGCTCAGTGGGTATATCTCGGGCTGCTTTCTCATCCTTGATGTTATCTGGAAGACAACAAGAAAAAGCATCCACGAGGACCTCATTGTTCCACGCAACCTCTGCTGCCAGAGTACGGGATTCAGTGGTGTAATCGGCAACAGTTCTTATTCTCTGATGGACATGAGGCACTTGGCAGCAGAAGCGAAGCATGCGGAAACGTCAAATACCCTTTTAAAGGAAGCCACAAACTCAGGGTAACACAGGACAATGGGTTTTTGCATCTCCCATAGAGGGTGTGTGTCAGGGCTGGCTCAGCCCTTCCTTCTCTGAGCTGGCCTCTCAGATGTTGGCTAATTGCCAGTTCTCATCTCTCTCCACAGTTAACTAGCTGTTGTGGATCTGCTTGTCAGTCCCGCCTACTTAAAGATCTCCAGCTCACTTCATTCCTGCCTTCGCCTTGGTCACATCACAAGAAACCATCTCCTGCGTTCCTGTTTAAAGACTGGCTTTGCTGACATCCCTTCTGTCTACTTATCCTGCTTGCTGTTCCTCTACTTGGATCCCTGACTTCTGGCCTGGCTGATTACCCGATCTGGTTACTGAACTCTGGCTTGGCTGATTACTCGATCTGGTTACTGAACTTTGGCTTGGCTGACTACCCGATCCAGTTACTGGACTTTGACTTTGCTTTGACTAGGCTTACTCTATTTACCTTTTTATTTTTATTAATAAACAAGTGTGATTTTACTGTACTTCTGTCTCGGTCTGGTTCATGGTTTCTGACAGTAGGCGAAGGCCATGAATTCAGAAGATGCAGTCAATCCACTTGTTGGTAATATTTTTTCCAGATTGGATGAGCAAGATCACCGCATGGATCAGTTTGCCATGGCTCTACAAACGCTCCTGAGTCACACGGCTCACCTGGAATCCCCCACTGTGGCTGCTCCAGTACAACCTGAGTTGCAGGCCGTCCCTGCTGCTGCGCCAGTCTCTGTGCAGGCACCCGTCTTAAGTATTGCCTCTATAAGAGGTACGTCTGGTTCCGCCCCGCTTCCCCAGCGATTTGGGGGCGATCCAGTTCAATGCAGAAGGTTTCTCAACCAAGTTGAGATATACTTTGAGATGCTGCGCCAGGCGTTTCCCACGGACAGAAGCAAAGTAGGGTTCATGATATCTTTGCTTTCTGAGAGAGCCTTGGCCTGAGCTAAGTCTCTATGGGAGAAGCAAAAACCTGTTGTCTTGAGTTACCCTGAGTTTGTGGCCTTCTTTAAAAGGGTATTTGACGTTCCCGCACGCTCCGCTTCTGCTGCCAAGTGCCTCATGTCCATCAAACAGAGTACGAGAACTGTTGCCGACTACGCCATTGATTTCCGTACTCTGGCAGCAGAGGTTGCTTGGAACAATGAGGCCCTCGTGGCTGCTTTTTCTCATGGTCTCTCGGATTCCATCAAGGATGAGATAGCAGCCCGAGATATACCCACTGTGCTGGAGAGCTTGATCTCATTTGCCATCCTCATTGACTCCAGATCAGAGAAATACTTACTTTTAAGGAGCGCTTGCGGAAGCTTCCGGTACGTTTGCCTCCAAGCTTTGCAGTCCCACCCGTGACTCCCTCACCTCCCATGCCTCCTGGTACCGAGTCGATCAGTGAACATGAACTCATGCACTGGGGCTTCACGCGTCTCTCTGCGGATGAGAGAGCCTTTAGGAGGAGGGAGAGATTGTGCCTTTATTGTGGCCAGGCAGGTCACTTTTTGAAGTCTTGTCCTACCTGTCCTGGGAACACCCGAACATTGAGGTCCTGTCATGGACAGACCTTAGGTGGTGTTGTTTCGTCCCCAGTTATCCAGAAGGATAAGCCCCTGGTTTCGGTCACCCTTTCTTGGGCTAAGTCGTCTATCGAGATACAGGCTCTAATCGACTCTGGGGCTGCAGGCCTGTTCATTGATGCTGCCTTTGTATCAAAGCACTCGATTCCACTGCAGCTGCGTGACACGCCACTTGCCATTGAGGCTCTTGATGGGAGACCTCTACAGCCTGCCCATGTGACTCATGAGATGGTTCCATTATCCATGGCCATAGGGGCTCTTCACCATGAGATAATCCAATTCCAAGTAATTCCTCTCCTAAGTTTCCGCTGGTTATTGGTTATCCTTGGTTACAGAGGCACAACCCTTCTTTTGATTGGCTCCATGCTGAGGTTCTCTCCTGGTCACCACAATGCAGTGAAACATGCTTCCGGAAGGTAGGCAAGGTCCTGTATACCTCTTCACTCTCCTACCTGCCAGAGGAGTACCGTGATTTTAGCGATGTCTTTGACAAAGGTCAAGCCAGTAGTATTGCCTCCACACCGACCGTATGATTGCGCAATTGACCTTCAGCCTGGTGCCACTCTCCCTCGTGGCCGGGTTTACCCTTTGTTGGTCTTGGAGGATAAAGCCATGGAGGAGTATGTTGCAGACGCACTTTCTCGGGGTTTCATCCGCAAATCCTCGTCTCCTGCTGGTGCTGGTTTCTTCTTTGTGAAGAAGAGGACCGGTGAACTGAGACCTTGTATTGATTATAGAGGTCTCAATCGTTTCACGATTAAGAATGCCTACCCGATCCCGTTGATTACAGAGTTATTTGACCGCCTCAAGGGAGCAACGGTTTTCACTAAGCTTGATCTGAGAGGAGCTTACAATCTCGTGAGGATTAAGGAGGGCGACGAGTGGAAAACTGCTTTTAATACCAGAACAGGCCATTATGAGTATCTCATAATGCCTTTTGGTCTTTGTAACGCCCCGGCAGTTTTCTAGGAATTTATTAACGATGTCCTCCGAGATTTGTTGCAGTTATGTGTGGTGGTTTATCTCGATGATATCCTCACATTTTCCAAGTCCCTGGAGAGCCACCACACAGATGTCTGTCATGTGCTTCAGAAATTAAGAGAGAACAATCTCTATTTTAAACTGGAGAAGTGTGAGTTCCATCAGGAACTGGTTAAATTCCTGGGCTATGTCATTTCCACTGCTGGTTTTTCGATGGACCCAGAGAAACTTTCGGCAGTCCTACAGTGTCCTCAACCCGTGGGGTTACGTCCTCTGCAGTGTTTCCTGGGTTTTGCTAACTATTATCGGAAGTTTATTCGTAACTTCCCATCTCTGGTCAAGCCCCTGACCGATATGACAAGAAAGAACGGTAACCCGCAGAGTTGGTCTCCGGAGTCCATTAAGGCCTATGAAAGTCTCAAGGCTGCCTTTGTTTCTGCTCCTGCACCCTTTCTGCACCCTATACAGGTTGAGAACCATGAGGAGTATGAGGTACAATCCATTGTTGACTCCCGTAGGTTCCGTGGGCGCATACAATACCTGGTGCATTGGAAGGGTTACGGTCCAGAGGAATGCTCCTGGGTCTCATCCTCGGAGTACATGCTCCTGCCCTCCTCCGTGACTTCCATAGACGTTTTCCCCTCAAGCCCGGTGGTCCTCTGAGGGGGAGGGGCCCTTGAGGAGGGGGGTACTGTCAGGGCTGGCCCAGCCCTTCCTTCTCTGAGCTGGCCGCTCAGCTGTCCCGCCTACTTAAAGATCTCCAGCTCACTTCATTCCTGCCTTCGCCTTGGTCACATCACAAGAAATCATCTCTTGCGTTCCTGTTTAAAGACTGGCTTTGCTGACATTCTGGCTCCTTATCCTGCTTGCTGTTCCTCTATTTGGATCCCTGACTTCTGACTTGGCTGATTACCCAATCTGGTTACTGAACTCTGGCTTGGCTGATTACCTGATCTGGTTACTGGACTCTGGCTTTGCTTTGACTATGCTTACTCTATTTACCTTTTTATTTTTATTAATAAACAAGTGTGATTTTACTTTACTTCTGTCTCGGTCTGGTTCATGGTTTCTGAAAGTTTTCCCAGGCTAAAGCTTTCTCAGAAAGCAAAGATATCATGAAACCTACTTTGCTTCTGTCCGTGGGAAACGCCTGGGTCAGCATCTCAAAGAATATCTCAATCTGGTTGAGAAATTCTCTGCATTGGACTGGATCCCCCACAAATCGCTGGGGAAGTGGAACGGAACCAGACACACCTCTTATAGAGGTAATACGAGGCAGGTGCCTGCACAGAGACTGGAGCAGCAGCAGGGACAGCCTGCAACACAGGTTGTACAGGAGCAGCCACAGTAGGAGATTCCAGGTGAGCTGTGTGACTCAGGACTGTTTGTAGCACCATGGCAAACTGATCCATGCGGTGATCCTGCTCATCCAATCTGGAAAAAAACATTACCAACAAGTGGATTGACTGCATCTTCTGAATTCATGGCCTTCGCCTACTGTCAGAAACCATGAATCAGACTGAGACAGAAGTACAGTTAAATCACACTTGTTTAATAATAAAAGTAAATAGAACAAACATAGTCAAAACATAGCCAAAGTTCGGTAACCAGAAGGGATAGTCAGACAAGCCAGAAAGTCAGGAAGCCAGAAATCAGCGTAGTGGAACAGCAAGCAGGATCTGGAGCCAGAAGGAATGTCAGCCAAGCAAGTCTTTAACAGGAGTGCAGGAGAAAGTCTCTGCGATGTTGACTAAGGCGAAGGCAGAGATCATCTGGGCTGGACGGCTTAAGTAAGCAGGACTGACGAGCAGGATATCATCAACAGGTCACTGTGGAGAGATAGGAGCTGTCAATTAGCCGACAGCTGAGCGACCAGCTCAGAGAAGGAAGGGCTGAGCCCAGCCCTGACATTTTATCTGTGCAGAGTATGAGCAGAGGTGGGCAGTACCCCCTCCTGCCTGTGTGTCCCTGGGGATTGGTACTTTCCGCCCATGAAATCCCACAATCCCCTTTGTGGTGCCGCGGGATTAGCACTGTTAGTTATTGCCTGGCATTTGTGTGTGCTTTCAGGAGAATCTTCGGCTCAAGCTCAGTGCTCGGCTTGCTTTCCCTGATTGATTCACTGAGCCGGCACATGCGCAGTAGCTGAAGGGACAGGAGGCATTGCAGCCTGGCATCTAAAAAGGCAACAGAACGCTACCGTTTGGGGACCCCTGCTATACTGTTTAAAACCCAGTATGTTCCTGTCCCACCCCTGCTCTGCACATGCTCAGTTGCTCTCTAATCTCAGCACTGTGCCTAAAAATCGGAGCCACTAGAGGCCGATCAGCTGACAGCTTTAAGACTTTCTGTTGCTGCAAGGGCAAGAAAGCATTCCGGAATGTCACAGACTGGGCTGAGTGAACGCAGATTAGGGAGGAAGAAAAGAAAAGCAGCAATGGTGACAGGACAAACCCCGATGCCAGAGAGACACAAAAGAGTTAAACATACAAGGTAGAGCTGCACGATTAATCGTTAAAAAAAATCGCAATCTCGATTCAACCCCCCTCACGATCTTAATCCAGTACTTCCACGATTCATTCATGTAACCTGTGCAGCAGAGCCATTCTCTGCTCACTCAAAGTTGTCAAAAAAACAAAACAAAACAACCAACTGGCAAATGTTTATCAACATTACTCAGTGCTGAGATAAAAGGAAACAATATAACATTACATTCTTTTAGATCAAAGGGATGAACTTCGGTCTGTAAATTAGGTCAGTTTAACCACTTAAAGACTAAACCTTTTTCTGACACTTGTTGCTTACAGGTGAAAAAATGTATTCCTTAGGACCCCAAACAAAAATTACTTAGGACCCCAAACATTTTACATATTTTTTTTTAGCAGAAACCCTAGAGAATAAATTGGCAGTCGTAAATATTCTATGTCACACTGTATTTGCGCAGCAGTCTTTCAAATGCAATTTTTTTGGGAAAAAATACACTTCAATTAATTTAAAAAAAAAACTGTACGGTACTTTCTTTACATTTGTGGGACTTAACATGTAGCTGAATACAGTCCTTTATAGCATTGGTCACTTTATCAACCATAGGGGTTTATGTTCCGCCTCTTATTATACTCAGCAGCTTGACATGCCAGCCTCTGAAACTTACCGCCTACAGCAAATACTACATCATCTCCAATTTGTGCAATGCTCTACCACTGATATTTCAACAGAGGGCTTTTGAAAACAGATGCTATCATGGTGAGGACAAAAGGATCCGAAAGTTTGTCCTGTTGGTACTTGGTACCTGAAAGTCTCTCCAAAATGTACCCAGATTCTTGCTCACTCGGGGTTGAGGTTGTTTTCAAGGTTGTGGCGAAGTGGGTTAAATGTTTCACACATGATGGTCATGTAGTAAGGTCCAGCACTTCTGGATACGAGTTCATGCCCTGATATACTTGTTTACCATGGTAAACATTGTGAAATATCCCAGAGTAGCCTTATGCCGCGTACACACGAGTGGACTTTTTGACCGGATTGGTCCGACGGACCGAATCCGGCGGACAATCCGACCGTGTGTGGGCTTCATCAGACCTTCAGCTGACTTTTTCTGTCGAAAGTCTGACGGACTTTAGATTTGGAACATGCTTCAAATCTTTCCGCCGTAACTCCGCCGGACCCAGTTCCTATCAAGAAATCCGCTCGTCTGTATGCTAGTCCAATGGACAAAAAAACAACGCATGCTCAGAAGCAAGTACGACACTGAAGCGCTCGATAAAACTAGTGTTCGTATTGTAGCTAGCACATTCCTCACGCTGCAAATTCTGTGATCAATGAATGCAGTGCATTAATTGTCTTCTTTATGATGCTAGAAGAACGAAGTTGTTTTGCTGCTCATATTCACACAGAGTTCTCACAAACTGATTTCTGGATTATTTCTCTTTGATGTCATGAATGATATAGTATTTTTAATAGCCCAATCTCCTTACTTATGTTTACACATTTGTTTTTTGGAGTCATCTTTTATTATTTTTTATTTCATCAAGATCTTTTTTAGGATTGTTACAAAATTATTTTATAGTGAAGTGAAGTGATATATTTTATAGTATATATATATATATATTTTTTTGTGGTGTAAAGTTACCACAAGAACCTTTTTTGTTTTTTTGGTGTAAAGTTACCACAAGAACATTAGATTTTTTTTTTTTTTTGAACCTCAAGGAGGTTGTTGTCCCTTGTTAATTTGACATTGTCTTTTAAAAATGTATTTTAATAAAAACACATAGGCAAGTATTTTCTGAAAATAAAATATCCATTTATTCTGGTTAACAAAATAAAGATGAAGTCAACGCAGGGGAAACTTTTGGAATTTGTGAAGCCTTTTGGCCCCAGGGCACACATCAAGTGTCAGTGGAAAAGAAAATTGGGATCTTTAGGAGTCCATATAATAGGAAGCACAATCCGGTCCAGGAATCCCAGAGATCAAGAGCAGCAGCAGCTAACATATATGTCCCCAGGCTGTGGTACTACACCAGCCTGCGTCTTCTGTCAGACCAGACTGAAGCCAGGTCATCACTTTCTTCTCTTCATTGCAGCCTTCCCTCCACCCTACCCTGCACCTTTCCCTGCAGCCTTCCTTGGAGGCTGTGCCTCTGGTGGTTGACTTGTGGCAGGAGGAGGAGGGGCTTGCTCATTTATTTGGGTGTTGACAGGTAACTCGCTCTTCAGCCCTCTTGTGAAGGACATCAGAAAAAAGTTTTCACACAGGAGGCGTTGGTCCTTCTCCATTTCGAGCAAACTGCTGGCTATGTAGGAGCCATAGGCCTCTTCAGCTTCGGGGGGGCTCTTGAGGAAATTTGTAGCTTCTCTCATGAGTGAGGCACAGTGATGCCTCCTCTGTCACCGTCCCCTTTCTGGGCCTTTTTGTATGGAGGTGGAGGGGAGGCACCTGCGATTGTGTGAGGCTCCTACTGGGCCCGGCCACCTCCTGACTGACACTAACCCCTGCCTCCTCCTGCCTGCCACTTTCCACACCTTCCTCCTGGCTGAGCTCATCCTGTGTATAAAAAAGGGACATAGTTTTAGTTTTTGGTTCATCAATCACACACAATTTTCAGCTCATGACTTGCAAATTCAATGTTAATACATATAAAATGAATGAATGAATGAATGATTTGTAAAGCACTGCAAATGCAAACTGAATCGCCTCAAGGCTTAATGCATTTGTGTTGAACAGCTTCTTAGAAGAGGAAGGTTTTGAGTTTTTTCCTGAAGGCCAGATGGTTTTCTTTCATGCGGATGTAAGTCGGAAGAGTATTCCATAGCCGAGGTCCCTGGACTGCGAATCTGTGTTCTCCCCTTGCTTTGTAGCGGTATTTGGGAATGAGGAGGAGGTTTTGATTGGATAATCGCAGATTGCGATTGGGTGTGTAGTGTTTTATTTTCTCTCGGAGGTATTGAGGGGCGTTACCTTGTATGCATTTGTGGGTGAGGCAGAGGGTCTTGAATGTGATCTGATTCTTTACCGTTAGCCAATGTAGGCTCCTCAGGGATGGGGAGATGGACTCCCAGGGTTTTTTTCCTGTTAACAGTCTTGCCACCGCGTTTTGAATGGCCTGTAGGCGCGCAAGCTGATATTGGGGTAAACCTATGTAGAGTGAGTTTGCGTAGTCGAGACGGGAATTGATGATTGTTCCAACTACTGCTGCTTTGTCCTCTTCTGGGATAAAGGGAATGAGTCTGCGTAGCAGGTGGAGGAGATGGTGAGATCCGCTAACTACTGATCCTATTTGTGCATCCATTGTCATTTCTGAGTCAAAGATAACTCCAATACTCTTGGCTTTGGTGCTCGGAGAGATGGTCTGTCCAAAGATGGTGGGAGGTGTTCATGGAGTCTTTTGGGATTTTGGTTAGCGTGTAGGAGGAGAAGTTCTGTTTTTGACCCGTTGAGTTTGAGGGAACTAATGGTCATCCAGTCATCTATCAAAGTGAGGCATTTCTCTAGTTGCTGATGGTGGTCTTTTTGTCCGGTGATGCGAAAGTAGATTTGGGTATCGTCAGCGTATGAGTGGAAGCAGAGGTCTGATTTTTAGATGATTTTGAGGAGTGGGCGGATGTAGATGTTGAATAGCACTGGCGACAAGGGTGAACCCTGAGGGACTCCACAGGAGATTGTCTGGGTGTCAGAGGTGAATGCTCCAAGTTTCACTGTCTGGGAGCAATTCTCTAAGAAGGATGCAAACCATTTTAGACTAGAATCTGTGGCTCCTGCAACTTCTGTGAGGCGGACAAGTAGAGTATTGTGGTCCACTGTATCAAATGCTGCACTTAGGTCTAGCAGTACCAGGAGACATGATTCTCCATCATCTGCTGCTTCGAGGGCATCATCCCATATTTTTAGAAGTGCCGTTTCTGTGCCATGGCCAGGGCGGAAGCCTGATTGTAGAGTGTCCAGAAGTTGATGTGTGTCCAGGTGGCGTTGTAGCTGTTGTACTACCGCTTTCTCCATAATCTTGGAGATGGTGTTAAGGCTTGTTATCGGTCTGCGGTGGTTAGGGTCCTTAGGGTCGAGATTGGGTTTCTTTAGCAGGGGTTTGACGGTGCCTTGCTTGAGGGTTGTTGGCACAATCCCTTCTTTGAACGACTGATTTATGAGGTGTGTTATAGTGGGAGCCAGGATGTCGGAGCATTCTTTCAGGAGTTTCGTGGGAATGATGTAATTTGGTGATGTGCTGTCTCGAAGGCTTCTCATAATGGTTTTAGTCGTGTCAGTGGTGATCGAGGTCAAGAAGATGTCCGGCGGTTGTGTGATGTTCGTGTTGATGTCCTCTTTTTGCTTTGGTTGGGTAAGGTTGGTTGTTTTTTTCTGTTGGATTGATTTCCGGATGTTATCGATTTTTTTGATGAAGAAATTTGATAACTCATTGCAGAATTCTTGAGTATCGTTCGTTTGCTGGGGGCTCTAAGCAGGTCGGGTTCATTGACTGGGCGACTATTTTGAAAAGTTCCCGCGGCCGGTTTAAGGCAGTTGAGATGGTATTCGAAAAATGTTCTTTTTTGGCTGTGAAGATTGCTTTGTGGTATTTCACAGTGAGTACTTTGTAGTTTGTATGGTTTTCCCTGGTAGGATTTCTTCTCCATGCCCTTTCAGCTCTTCTACGTTCCTGCTTAAGTAGGGTGAGAGTGCCATTAAACCATTTCGAGTTTTTTTTGCGGATGAGTGTTCTGTGTTTTGGCGCTACTGAGTCTGCTGTTTGTAGTAGTGCCTTGTTTAGAGAGTTGAGTGTTTGTTCCATTGAGAGGATTAAGTTTAGAAAAAAGAGTATCATTCTGACACCAGCATTTTTTCAAGCAGGTGACAAACATTTTTGGCCACTACTGTCAATTGATATGTGGACATCATTTTTTGGATAAAATCCTTAATAGGTAATCAATTAGAACATCTAGTTAACATCATTAATATTAGGACACTAAATATGTCTAAAAATAATATACCTGGCTCCAGATGGTCGCATCTGGTTCTTCCAGGATGGAAGTCCCAGGTTGGTCCTCATCAGCCTCCGCTGGGGTGGAGGGTAGGGTGGAGGGAAGGGTGCAGGGAAGGGTGGAGGAAAGGGTGGAGGGAAAGGTCAAAAGTGATTCCCTGGCTTCAGTCTGGTCATCAAGAAAACATAGTTTATCGAAGTACCACAGCCTGGGTACATACACATCATCTGCTGATGCTCCTGATCTCAGGGAAGTCTGGATCTTGTTATGCTCTGTCCTATACATATTTCGCAAGATCCCAATTTTCTTTTCCAAAATCCCCACAGTTGCTTCTAGGATGAAAGTCTGCACAAATGCCAGAAGTCTCTCCAGCGTTGACTTCCTTACTGGTTTAATGTAATATTGAGGGTGTTTGACCTCCCACAGATTCCTTATCTCCTTGTACTTCTCAATAAATGGTATCAGAAATTCAGGGTCCTTAAACTTGTTATTCATTTTTGTTGTAAGACAATACACAAGACAAAAACACTAATGTTAGCCTAAACTCACATAATCTTATACCAAACATAAGTATCACTCTTTTTAAAAGCAGTATAGTCCGCTACAAAGTAAAGAAAATTTACCTTCATTTTGGACGCACGTAACTTCACTCCGCAAACTTCACTGTGCTCCGCGCACAGAACGTACGTACGGCACATGCGGGTTAGCGTTATATACACTGCGCATGCGTGAAACTCCGCCTGCATCGCCCGCCCCTGACATTCTTTTTGACAAATATTCTCCGTCCCTTCTCTCTACGGTGCGCAGTAGGAGTAACAATGGCAGAGACACAGCAGGTGTGTACTAATTACTCCATTAACAAGGAAAGCCCGGAACCCGAAATGTCCCGATCTGGGAAGAAGAGATTTAAGGCCTCCAATATGGCCTTTGAAGAGATGGTAGCAATTTTGCAGTGAAAAAATTACGATGGGAAGCATGGACCGTGCACCCAGCCTAATTTACAAAAGGCAAAAATAATGTCCAAAGTGGTGAAGACCCTGCATCATAATTTTGGGGTGTGACGCTCTAAAGACCAGCTGAGGAAACGATGGTCCAACCTTAAATTGGGGGAGCCGGATCAGTACAGATGAATTAAGAAAGTTCTTTAAAAAAGTAAGTACTTGTCGTGTATTTCATATTCTGATTATTAACTTGCATGCTGCTCCATGTGCTTTTCTTAACTGTACAGTTTTAATCGTTATTCGTTCATTTGAAACATCGTTCATAGGAACATCGTTAGCAAGTATATACAATGTATTTAGTTGATACAGGGTTTAAACAACATTTTGGTCTTGGAAATTTGTCTTATTAAAAGAAGTTTAGGACATTGTTGTCTAGATGTCTTTGAAACTAGAATGAATAGGAAATTTCATTTAGTGGAATGTAAGGAGATGACACTCAGCAGCTGTTTACACATCTGGACTCAGGAGCACTAGTGTGGGACACCAGAATACATTTTTTAGGGTAACCCACACAGGTGTTTCAGTGGATACTTGTTGGGGTGTCTCTATCTGTGAAATGTGGCCAAAAAAGGTAAGTATTCCGGCTTGTTTCAAAGGGCATTTTAATCACGTCTTCAACTTGGATCTCTGCCCAAACAGACAATTGTACACCACTTCAATACAATGTTTCATATTCCTACTCCTGGACTTAAATATCTGTGTGCTAAGTATACCTTTGGTTTTATTCTCATAGGGGAGAAAAGACTCAGACAACCTGATCCCAGGGACCCCCAACTTCGCCTGCCAGCCCAAGCCCCACCGAGGATGTGGAGGAAGGAGCGGTGGAGGAAGTGGGTGACATGGGCACCCCACCAGGTGAGTGTCTGACACCCCAGCTTCTGGTAATCTATGTATGCCTGCATATTTCTAAAGACATCTTTTTTCATCAATTTTAGGTGATGTTCAGGTTGTGGAAGGGGAAGCGGTGGAACCAGTTCCAAGCACCAGCGCCCACCCCCCCGAGGATGTTGACAAAGGAGAGGTGGAGGAAGTGGGTGACATTTGCACCCCACCAGGTGAGTGTCTGACACCCCAGCTTCTGGTAATCTATGTATGCCTGCATATTTCTAAAGACTTTTTTTTCCTCAATTTTAGGTGATGTGCTGGTTGTGGAAGAAGGGGAACCATTTACCACAGACAGTGCCCAAAGATTAATTGGGCAGATCATGGCCTGGAATGGGGATATTGATGCCATGCGCACTAGCCTGGACATAATGCATAATCGGCTGGACAATATGCAATATTTTTGTTAAAACAAAAAACAAAAAAATGAGGCCTGCTTATAATAAAAAAAAAAATAAAAATAACGAGGCCTGTTTATAATAATAAAAAAAAATAGAGGCCTGTTTGTAAAAAACATAAAAATATAAATAAATAAAAACCAATTGTGCCTGTCTGTAAAAAAAAAAAAAAAAAAAAAAATTTAAAAACCAAAATAAAATTATATTTTAAAAAATATATATTTTAAAAATAAAAAAATTCCTAAATGCACATGTGAATGTGCACAGATTAAAAATGATGTTTTAATCAACAAAATGTGTGGCTTCTTCTTTCAATGCTCAATCTCAGTTATGTAAGTTATTTGGTGTTTACAGTGACAACGGGGCTTATTTACTAAAGGAAAATACACTTGGCACTACAAGTGCACTAGGAGAACCTAGGAGACAGCCAAAAAGAAAGGCAAGCAATAAATAAATTTCTAGATTTTATCTGATCATTATTTTTTATTATGAAAAATTAAAGATTGTCTGGCATTGCAATGGCCCCTCTACCTGTAAAAAAATCAACATATTTATCCAAACTTGACGGGTTCTTTGGGAGGGCCAAGCCAGTACGGCCAGTATCCAGGCACATCAGAGGATTCTCTGTAAGTCCGGCCTCAGGCCCAACAGATGCAAGATAATTGCTTGAATGTTTGTGTAAATAATTGTGCAGGATGCAGCACGCTAGGACAATGTGATTAAGTTTGTAGTCCACCATGTGGATGACTGTCTGAAACAGGCGGAACCGGCTGGCCATTATCCCGAAGGCATTCTCCACAACTCTTCTCGCACTGGCCACCCGGTAGTTAAAAACCCTCCTTTCCGGGGTGAGGGTTCTTTGGGGGAATGGCCTCACCAGGTGCTCGCCCAGGCCGAAGGCTTCATCTGCAATGAAGACAAAGGGGAGTCCTTCCACGTTATCCGCATCAGGAGGTAATCCCAGGCCACCACTCTGGAGAAGCTGGTAGAACTCTATCTGGGCGAAGACTCCTCCATCTGACATCCGGCCATTCTTCCCCACGTTAACATACAGAAATTCATATTGTGCCGACTCCACCGCCATTAACACAATACTATGAAACCCCTTATAATTAAAATAGTATGACCCCGAATGGGGTGGTGGCACGATGTGGACATGTTTCCCATCTATAACCCCTCCACAGTTGGGAAAGTCCCAACGGGTGGCAAAATGGGATGCCACAGTCTGCCATTCCTGTGGCGTTGAAGGAAACTGGGGAGTCAAACAAGAAAAACTAAATATAAGTATTTTGCACATAACATTGCAAGCACATTACAGAAAAAACATTCTTGCCCAGCATCAGTATAACATTAATTTTAAGTATTATTTAAAGACTAAAATATAAGGCCCACTTATCAGATTCCTCACCCCCACTGATGGCTCATTGATAATTTTTTTTTTTTTTTGGATTGGGATTATAAAGCCATTTAAGGACACACAGACCATTTGGATACTTTTTTAGGGGGGGGGGGGGGTTATAAAGCAGTTTAAGGACACACAGACCATTTGGATAAATTTAAGGGGGGATTATAAAGCAATTTAAGGACACACAGACAATTTGGATAAATTTAGGGTGGGATTATAAAGCAATTTAAAGACACACAGACCATTTGGATATATTTAAGGGGGGGGGGGATTATAAAGCAATTTAAGGACACACAGACCATTTGGATACATTTTAGGGGGGGGATTATAAAGCAATTTAAGGACACACAGACCATTTGGATACATTTTAGGGGGGCATTATAAAGCAATTTAAGGACACCCAGACCATTTGGATAAATTTAAGGGGGGGGGGGTTAGGGGATTATAAAGCAATTTAAGGACACACAGACAGACCATTTGGATAAATTTAAGGGGGGGTTATAAAGCAATTTAAGGACACATAGACCATTTGGATACATTTTAGGTAAAGCACTACAATGGAGCTGACAAAATACATTGTTAAGTGACTAGACTAGGTGGATATGGGCCCAGCATAGCATGCTGGGGAGGTTAGTGAAGGCAAATATGCATGCAGGACAAAAAAGAGCATTAAAAAATTACAGCATGCATGAGGACAAAGGGGACATTCACAGCATATTGCAATCATGGTAATTAGTGTTTGAGTAAAGAAATACATTACATTAGCAAACATTAAAAACAATAAAATGTGATGTTAAAGGATAAAAATCTTACCTTAATATAGTCCTTCTGCAGGACCTGGATGATGGCAGAACAGGTCTCTGGGATAATGATCCCCAGAGCCTGGGGGGAGATGCCAGTCGAGAACTTGAGGTCCTGAAGTCTTCTTCCCGTTGCCAAGTACCGCAATGTGGCGACTAGCTTCTGCTTCGGAGTGATGGCTTGCCTCATGCAGGTATCCTGCCTGCTGATATAAGGGGTCAGCAAAGCCAACAAACGGTGAAAAACGGGGTCCGTCATCCTAAGAAAGTTCCTGAAATCCTCAGGATTATTCTCACGGATCTCACGGAGCAAAGGCATGTGAGAGAATTGGTCACGCTGGAGCAACCAATTCTTTGTCCATGAACTCCTCCTTGCCCTGTTCATGGACTGGACTTGGGCTGAAGAATGAACTACAGCACCAAGCACATACAATGCATGAGCTCTACGACGAGTACGTACACGCAACATGGCTTCAAAACGGTGGGCTGGTCAGAACGCACTTTACAGAACGCACTGAAGAACAGCAAGGCCTGTGAAGAGCGAGCTGAAAATCAGCAACGAGCGGACAAGAACACACTGATAAATCAATGCAAACTGACTACACGCACTGAAAAGCAGATACAAACCTCACAAGCACAAACTGAACAACAGTTAAATGATCTGAAAAACACGAGTCTAAAAAAGCATGAATCATCTCTCACCAAACTTCTACTAACAGGAGATAAACACGAAAATTTGCAGAAGGGGCCCAACGGGTGGCGCACGAGCTATTACACTTCCTTTTTATAGTCTCATCGGACCTGGTGTACGTCACCGCGTACTAGGCGGTCGGACTTTGGTGTGATCGTGTGTAGGCAAGTCCGTTCGTTCAAAAGTCCGTCAAAAGTACGTCGAAAGTCCGTCTGACTTTTGATGCTGAAAAGTCCGCTCGTGTGTACGCGGCATTACTCAGTGAACCTGTAGTGGAGGTGTCCTGACACACTCAAACTTTGATTTACTTTATGTTCCTTGCAGCCAAGATAGCCATTGCAACAGCTTGGAAAAAACCCACAATTGACTTGGCAGTGATGAGGCGCAAGCTCACCTGGACCGTGAGCAATTAAAAGTTGGTTAGCATCCTATGAGATACCTCCCTGCAATTTGAAAGAGTTTGGAATCCATGGATACAATATCTTCAATCCTCTACATAATGGTTGTTGTGATGGTGGTGGAAGGAGTGGCCAGGGGGACTAAAGTTCTTTTTCACGCTTACCTTCCCCCTTCCCCTTCTTTTTTCTGTTGCTGTTTCTAAATGCCTTCTAAAGATATCAACCACCCATTCAGCTGGTGGTTATCGGGTTATTTATGTTTGTTGGGCCTTAATGGGCACTTGGTATTTTTTCTGCTTGTTCCCTATCAACTGGAGAGGGCTCACAATTTTTGTGTCACTTTTAATTGTAGGTTATGTAGGTACTGTTCTGCACACATGTGTAGGTATAAAAGATTGCAACTACATACCATCATTGTTGTTCTTCTTTGTTTGCCAGTAATACACTTTAGTTTAGTTTGTTTAGTTTTAGTTTAGTTTGGCATCATTATTTACTTTTATTCAGGTTGTTATGGCGATTATGCCACCTCACTTGTTCGCTTGATGATAAACATAATAAGTGACTACATCCTTTTGTCTATATCAGAATTGATGCAATTCTTACATAAAGTTAAAAACAAATGATAACGACTGTGCTAAAAATAAAGATCTAATTTATTTACACAGAAAATACATGTTTGCTGTTAATCAAATATAACAAAATATGAAGTAGCTGGTAAAACATTAAAAGCAGTGATGTTAAAATTAAAATAAATAAAATGTTGCCAATGGACAGAGACAATTACAGAAAAGAAAGTTACAGATACAGAAAAGTAATAATAGAGTTACATTGGGTAATGTAATAGGTAAATTGCCTATTCAAAGAACTGCAGTTAATGTTCAACTAGTGCTGCTTGAGAATACAAAAGTTCATAAATAATGATGTCTTATCATTTATGATCTCCTTGGAATTAAAAATCACAGACCCATATTTCCACATCAAGGGGCTCTGAGCTTCATCAAAATGGCAACCTCCAGTAAGTAGAAACAGGAGCAATGCTGCAGGCAATTTACAACACACACTAATTTTGGTAGCATAACTATTAATGTGGAATATATGTATCTTATTAACCACTTGTTGATTGTATAACTTACATGTATACCTAGTATGTAATCCAGCACTTCCAGGTCTGGGGCACGCATGTGCGCCGCCGGCGACCTGCTCCTGTTGTGAATATACACAGCAGGAGCTGATCTGTGGGTACCGTGGACTCAATGTCTGCTGGCACCCACTGATCATTGGGCAGAGAGCCAGAATGGCGATCTGCCTATGTAAACAAGGCAGATCACCATTCTGTCAGTAAGGAAGGCATTGATCCTGTGTTCTTGCAAAATATGGACATGGATCAATGCCTTCCTCTAGTAAAAGCTCCTCCCCCACAGTACACAAGCACTGGCTAGGCACACGGTTAACACTTTGATCGCCCCTGATGTTAACCCCCTCCCAGCCAGTGTCATTAGTACAGTGACAGTGCATATTTTTTAGCACTGGTCACTATATTAGTGTCACTGGTCCCCAAAAAGTGTCACTTAGTCTCCAATTTGTCCACCGCAATATTGCAGTCCCGCTATAAGTCGCTGATCTTCGCCATTACTAGTAAAAAAATACAAATAAATTAAAATTCCATAAATATATCCCATAGTTTACAAATAGATAAATGATGAAGAAACCCCTGCGCTGTCAGAAAATACCTATGCTAAGGGGCATTGCTGCAACACCTAAATGGCTGATCCAAACAGACAAAAGTGGTATGAATAAAGTGAGTGGTGATTCACCACTCACTTTATTCATATCCCATAGTTTGTAGATGCTATAGCTTATGCGCAAACCAATCGATATACGCTTATTGGGATTTTTTTTTACCAAAAATATGTAGCAGAATACATATTGGCCTAAATTGATGAAGAAATTAGATTTTTTAAATTTTTTATTGGATATGTTTTATAGCAGAAAGTAAAAAATGTTGTTTTTTAAAAAAAAATATTTTCTTTTGTTTATAGAGCAAAAAATAAAATCCACAGAGGTGATCAAATACCACCAAAAGAAAGCTCTATTTGTGGGAAAAAAAGGGCATAAATTTTATTTTGAGTACAGTGTCACACGACCATGCAATTGTCAGTTAAAGTAACGCAGTGCCATATTGCAGAAAATTTGAACGGCGTTTACATATGTGGGCGGGACTAACGTGTGCGTTCGCTTCTGAGCGCGAGCTACCTGGGACAGGGGCGTTTTAAATTATTTATTGTTTTATTTTTACTTTCTTTTACAACATTTTTTTTAAATCACTTTTATGGCGGCACAGTGGTGTAGTGGGTAGCACTCTCGCCTAGCAGTAAGAAGGGTCGCTGGTTTGAATCCTGACCACGACACTACCTGCCTGGAGTTTGCAAGTTCTCCCTGTGTCTGCGTGGGTTTCCTTCAGTTACTCCGGTTTCCTCCCACGCTCCAAAGACATGCTGGTAGGTTAATTGGATCCTGTCTAAATTGGCCCTAGTATGTATGAATGTGAGTTAGGGACCTTAGATTGTAAGCTCCTTGAGGGTGTAGGGACTGATGTGAATGTATAATGTATATGTAAAGCGTTGCGTAAACTTACGGCGCTATATAAGTACCTGAAATAAATATAAATAAATAGCTATTACAAGCAATGTAAAAATCCCTTATAATAGGAATCATTCATGACAGGTCCTCTTTATGGAGAGATGTGGGGTCAATAAGACCCCACATCTCTCCTCCAGGCTGGAAAGCATGAGATCGTAAAAACAATCACAATCTCATGTTTACCAGCCACTATTGCAGCTTTGTTTACATCTGCAGCCTGGACATGACCTCATAACGTTGCGCCCGAGCCTCCAACGGTTATAGAGATGGACTGGTGACCATCTGGTCACCGGTCATCTCTATGCTCATCATCCGGCAGTGGCGATTTCTTTCTCCGGGTCCCCGATGGCACGGGAGAGCCCGGAGAAGCACCAGTTGGCCGCGGAAGGGGGGTGTCCCCTCCTGTCGCCTGTAAGAACGATCAAGCGGCAGAACTGCCACTATGATCATTCTTATAGTGAGCAGAATCGCTGGCTGCAAACAAGGATATCTGAATGATGCCTATAGGTGCAGGCATCATTAAGATATTGTCACTGAAAGTCCAGGGACGTCATATGATGTCCTTGGGCGGGAATTGGTTAAAGTAGTTGTAAACCTCAGACATGAAATATGAACAATGCATAGTATGCATATACACTTTAGTGTGTACTTGTCTCAATTAAGCACTAAGGGGTTGCTTTACTAAACCTGCAGAGTGCAAAATCTGGCGCAGCTGTCCAAGGTAGCCAATCAGCTTTTAACTTCCACTTGTTCAATTAAGCTTTGACCAAAAAATTCAAACCTGGAAGGGTTCTATGCAGATCTACGCCAGATTTTGCACTCTTTAGTTTTAGTAACTCAACTCCTTTCACTATTTTAAGCCTGTAATATCAATCACAACTGTACATGATATTCTACTTTGTTTAGTGCAGGAAGCTACATCGCAGCATAGTCTTCTTTTTTTTTTTTCTTCTTGTAATGTGTTTACATCACCATGTACTAGACATGTTTGGTCATATCTGCAGCTGTTATATTTAGGTGTTGGTGTGTCTTGAAATCAGATAACACTTTGCCGTATGTTCATTTTACACTTGAGTCTGCAGTAATGTGAACAAGATATTCCAACAGCTCCAGCGCTATTGCAGCATCAGTACCAAAACAATCATGTTTCCACGGGTATAACTACCTAGAATCTCTTCTCAGCATCACAGATAACTCATTATTACTGAATTGCTCTTTAGTTACCAAATATTTTGTAAAGTAACTGCAGATAGAGCAATGTACACTTTGAGGTAGTCTATATTTAGAAAGCAGTTACAGACACTGGTACACACATTAAAAAAATGTTAGTTCAGATGCAAAACATTAATTTGAAAATATACACTATGGGGGTCATTTACTATAGTGCTGCAGCGCTAATTACCGCAAATTAGTGCTAATTAGCGCTAAAACGGTACTCACTATAGCACTGGTAAAAAAAATACTCCCAAAATCTAATTTACTATAGTTCCCTGAAAACAAATAGCGCCCAAACCCTTATGCCCTGTACACACGGTCGGATTTTCCGACGGAAAATGTGTGATAGGACCTTGTTGTCAGAAATTCTGACCGTGTGTAGGCTCCATCACACATTTTCCATCGGATTTTCCGACACACAAAGTTTGAGAGCAAGCTATAAAAATTTTCCGACAACAAATCCGTTGTCGGAATTTCCAATCATGTGTACACAAATCCGACGCACAAAGTGCCACGCATGCTCAGAATAATAAAGAGATGAAAGCTATTGGCTACTGCCCCGTTTATAGTCCCGACGTACGTGTTTTACGTCACCGCGTTCAGAATGATTGGATTTTCCGACAACTTTGTGTGACCGTGTGTATGCAAGACAAGTTTGAGCCAACATCCGTAGGAAAAAATCCTAGGATTTTGTTGTCAGAATGTCCAATCAATGTCCGATCCCGTGTGTACGGGGCATTACTCTGCTAAAACCTGGAGTAGTGCACATGGAAATAATGTTTAGAGCATGATATAATTGCCTAAATGGTACTGAAATATGCGGTATATTCTTTAAACATAATCTGCTTTTAAACTGTGTGAAAAAGTGATTTCTACACTGAAATATTTGTAAAAGTCTGAGACATGCAAATCGCTCTCATTTTAGCGCCAATGTCTTTTTTACAGGGTGCTTTAGTAAATACCAAATGAGCGCTGCGTTAAAGAGCATTTTTTGGGAGTGAAAATCGTCGATATTATAGTCCAATGCAAGTTTTAGCCATTGATTCTAATGGTACAATTGTAACTTCCCCAAATAAATCCTTTTAATGTTGAGATGAAATGTATCTTTCTCTGAAATAAATTTTCCTTTGCAACATTGTTGCTTCTACTTTAACTATTTTGTTTTTAAGAATGCTAGAATGTGGAATGTGATGTTTTGGTAAAATATATTTTTCTCTGTCACTTTTAGGCCTCATGCACACAGGCTGTTAAAATAACGTTATGAAAACGCCAGTATCTTTGCAGTGATTTTTTTTTAACTTTTTTCAGCCTCTTTCAACGTTTTTGCAATAGCGTTTTTCCGCGTTAGCATTTTTAGCGTTTTTTTTTAAATTTTTTTTTAATGGATCAAAAACATTAAAAACGTTGGTGAATGACGTTTTTGAGCGTTTTTGAGCGTTTATCAGCGTTAGAGCGTTTTTACAGCTGAAAAATGTCTCTCAGAACCCCACTGGTCCTGGGTTTTTTTTACAGTTTAAAAACGCCTATGCCATTTGCAGCTCAAAAACGCCTAGGTGGGCATGAAGCCATAAACTAACATAGGCAGGCCTTTTTAAGCTGCAAAAAAACCTCAAAAAAGCAGCTGTAAAAAACGTCCGTGTGCATGAGGCCATACATGTTACTCTCCATCTCACAACAATCTTTACCCAAAGTCACACAGGTGTCTTTACAAATCACAAACAATACCTTTGCTGATGCAAATTTAAAATGAGTCACAATTTTTTGTGCTTTTTTATTTCCAAATAATCATAATTTGAGCCCAAAAAATGTAATATGTGTACAACATCAGAAATCAAAATGTAATTCCCAAAAATTTGAGGGTAACATCACTATTCTACACTGACCCACAAAGAACTACCAATTATCACAGAATAAATCAAGAAGAATAACTCTTCATTAATGTAATTTCATCACTGTATGTCCAAATAAATGCAGTATTTATGTGTAGGAGGTTTTCCCATATGGCACCTCCGTGGCTTGGAGGTTAGCACTTCTGCTTAGCATCCCTGAGTGTATGGGTTCAAACTCCAAACATGCTGCTTCATGTAGAGAAGTTGTCTCATCTCCCAGGTCCTAAAACTATGTCTAAATGTAGTACTGATGTGTAGGAGGGTTCCACCACCATTGTAAATCTTGCCAGATACACTATCTAGCCAAAAGTATTGGGACACCTGCCTTTACACACACATGAACTTTAATGGCAGCCAGTCTTAGCCCGTAGGGTTAAAAATTGATTAGGCCCACCCTTTGCAACTAGAACAGCTTCTGGGAATGCTGTCCACAAGGTTTAGTGTGTCTATGGGAATGTTTGACCATTCTTCCAGAAGTGCATTTGTGAGGCCAGGCACTGATATTGGATGAGAAGGCCTGGCTCGCAGTCTCTGCTCTAATTCAGCCAAAAGGCTTTCTATCGGGTTGGGGTCAGGACTGTGCAGGCCAGTCAAGTTCCTCCACCCCAAACTTGCTCATCCATGTCTTTATGGACCTTGTTTTGTGCACAGGTGTGCAGTCATGTTGGAACAGGAAGGGGCCATCTCCCAAACTGTTCCCACAAAGTTGGGAGCATGATATTGTCCAAAATGTCTTGGTATGCTGATGCCTTAAGCGTTCCCTTCACTGGAACTATGAGGCCAAGCCCAATCCCTGAAAAACAACCCCACATCATAATCCCCCCTCCACCAAATGATTTGGACCAGTGCGCAAAGCAAGGTCCATAAAGACATGGATGAGTGAGTTTGGGGTGGAGGAACTTGACTGGCCTGCACTGAGTCCTGACCTCATTACAACACAACACCTTGGGGATAAATTAGAGCGGAGACTTTAAGCCAAACCTTCTCATCCAACATCAGTGCCAGACCTCACATATGCACTTATGGAAGAATGGTAAAACATTCCCATAGACACACTCCTAAACCTTGTAGACATCATACCCAGAAGAGCTGAAGCTGTTACGGCTGCAAAGTGTGGGCCAAATTAATTTTGAGCCCTATGGACTAAGACTGGGATGACATTACAGTTCATGTGTGTATAAAGGCAGGCGTTCCAATACTTCGGACAATATATTGTATATTGCTTGTGACACTGAGCATGGCTATGGTCTTAGGACTGGTTCACACCACAGAGATGCAGACAACATGTGAGGCTGCCCGCTGGCTAAATGGGTAACAATTCTATTTAGCAGCACTGGGGTTGCTGGTTCAATTCCCCAACATCCTAATGCTTGTGCTGAAGTTTATATGTCCCCCCTGTGTGGGTTTCTCACCACAATCCAAAGACATGCTGGTGTTCTATTTTTCTCCTGTCGAAATAGTCTCTAATGTAAGAAAGTTGGTTTTGGACTTTAGATTGGAAGCTCATTGCAGCCAGGAACTGATGTTACATAGTTACATATATAGTAGGTAAGGTTGAAAAAAGACACAAGTCCATCAAGTCCAACCTATGTGTGATTATGTGTCAGTATTACATTGTATATCCCTGTATGTTGCGGTCATTCAGGTGCTTATCTAATAGTTTCTTGAAGCTATCGATGCTCCCCGCTGAGATCACCGCCTGTGGAAGGGAATTCCACATCCTTGCCGCTCTTACAGTAAAGAACCCTCTACGTAATGTTTGTTAGCACTAATCATGCCCAGGGACTTGGACATTTAAAATTGTAGGGTTTACACTGCACGAGTACATGCGCTTAGAAAACTGTTGCTTTGTTTATGTGCATGCAAATGGACTTTGATCTTTGGCATGTAGTTGGAGATTTGATGCACATAGCCAAGGGCTAACACAGTTACAAATAGTATTATGTGTTCCTGCTCATCAGGTGCAATCACTTTAGACATACTTTAGGGACCCTGGGGTCACGCCCCCTTATGACGCCAGAGTCCATGCGCATGCTGGGACTGTGACGTCACAAGGGGGTGGGGTCACCGCCTATATAAATGGCTCCACAGCGCTCACACAGCATTCCAGCAGGAGAGAGCGTCGTGTCAACATCCGAAGAAGAGAAGAGAAGAAGCGACAAGACAGCGGCCACAAGACAGCAGCAGCAGACTGGGCCCCCGCTAGCAAGAGAGCTGGAAGAAGATAGCGGAGGGGCCCGGGAAAAGAAGCCGAACACCAGGAGAAGACGGAAGAAGACCCCTCGGAGCTGCCTAATAAATTACTTTGTGTAGTGTGTTTTTTTTTTATTGACACTTTTTTCCCCTAGGTGAATGGGTAGGGGTACCATGTACCCCATACTCATTCACATAGGGTGGGGGGCCGGGATCTGGGGGCGCCCCTTATTAAAGGGGGCTCCCGGATTCCGATAAGCCCTCTGCCCGCAGACCCCAACAACCAACGGCCAGGGTTGTCGGGCAGAGGCCCTTGTCCTCATCAACATGGGGTCAAGGTGCTTTGGGGTGGGGGGGCCCGCAGGGTGCCCCCCTCCCCCAAAGCACTTACCCCCCCCATGTTGAAGGCATGCGGCCTGGTACGGTTCAGGAGGGGGGTGCGCTCGCTCGTCCCCATCCCCTTTCCTGACCGGCCGGGCTGCGTGCTCGGATAAAGGTCTGGTATGGATTTTGGGGGGACTCCCACGCTGATTTTTCGGCGTAGGGGGTTCCCCTTACAATCCATACCAGACCTAAGGGCCTGGTATTCCGCTGGGGGGGAACCCACGCCGTTTTTTTAATTTAAAATTTGGCGAGGCGTTCCCCCTCATGATTCATACCAGACAGCTGTCAGCACTGCCTGTCGCTCATCGCAAAAGGAAAAAGTTTTCCTTTCCGGGATAAGCGAGCCAGCGCTACATGCACAGTACTCTGTTGCCGAGAACCAGCGCGATGGGATCGCGCTGGAAACACAATCTCTTGGTCAGGTACTGTATATCTTATATAAGGGGCTGCAGTAGGGGGGGTTTGTTTGGCCTGAGAAGGCCAGGATTTTTGCTGTGATTTGTGGGGGAGAAGGAATGATATTGTGCATATTGACAAACGCCCAACTAGGGCTGTTTTTTTTCTGAAATTCTTGTGCATTTTTTCTATCAAAAGTGGATTTATGTGGTCATGCTGTCAATGTTGTGTGTGTATTGTTCCTGTCTGACCATGCAAACATGGTTTGGGAGCATGTGCTAACCTTCTAGTCTTTGATCTCATTGCTTATTCAAGTACACAGAAATGCAGCTTCCAGCAGAACATGGTCACCTATGTATGTGTGTGGATTGTGGGCTGGTGGTGGGCGTTATATTTTGAATATATATCTTTTTTAATATTATGTTGGAATTCTTTTTAAGAATAATGACTGTTAAATATGTTTCTATAATCTTGCAGATAAAAATGATGTGGGCTGGTGGGTGAGTTGTAGTATGAAATGTTACCCGTTATACACTGAAAGTAAAGCTGTGTCCACTCTAAGGTTTAGACAGATTTTAGATTGTAAGCTCCTATGAGCAGGGCCCTTAAAACCCAATTGCTAACTGTTTTGCTAAATGTAGCACCATGTATCCTGTAGAATCTTTTTTTTTGAAGCTAGTAAACAAATGTACAACATTTTGTTTCTACTGGCAAAATAAAAGTACATTATTGAGCTTGTTTGTGTTTTATTTTCATTTTTTTTCTCTTTTTTCTTCTTTTTAATTAGTTTTGGGGGTGGTGGTTTTGGGGAAGTGCAATATCTATCTTTTCATTAATTGAATACGCTGCGCTAAAAATTATAAAGATTGTAGTGTATACTAAAACTGTAAAATGTAAAATTAATCAAATTAATATTACTAATAAATGGATATGATATACACACAAAACCAAAGTGCCTCGTGCATAACCGAGTTTAAAACCATAAACATAAACAAATAATATATAGAAAAAATGCTCCTGTGCAATATATTGTGTCCAAATATGTCGTAAATGACCGTGCTGAAAATAAACAACACTGCAGGGGATATGTGATTCATATCATAAGACAAAGTGCTCATGTGCATATAAATCGCATCCAACCGCGTCTCTAGTAACGTGATAAAAGTATGTGTAATTCAGGAACAATAAAAAGTGTGATCCAAGTCATGCTGGGGTGTCTTCACTCAGGTGCCCCCCCTTAGGTAGTAAGTGACTTTGTGATTAAGTTAAGTAAAAGCACGCATGTGAACCACCTCTGGGCTCTTTAAAATGTCAGGCTCCTGGGTTCCTCAGCATAGTTATCCGGGACATGTGAAAGGAAGAATGCAATAGTGCAATGATGTTTTAAACAATTTATTTCACTAAAGCAAAAACTCCTATCTGGGGTACTCACATTTATCAGGTGCGTCAGTGCACCATTCTATGATGAACATGTAGCAGATTATGCCAGGGTGGTATCGGGATGAGACGATCGTCCTCCTTAGCTTACAAGAAACCTCCACATAAGTCTCTGAAATTCCCCCCGCAGTCGGGACTGACATGCGGGAATGAAATCGTGTGAGTTCAGCTGAACTTGCACGATTTCCTCCCGCTGTCAGTGTGAACCAGGGCTCAAACTGGGCCTTTGTAATTCAGCTTCTGCTATCCCAGGGACACCATTTCTTATACTCTCTTAAGTTTACCCTGAAATATCATATGTAGAAATACAGATTCTCATATCTGCAAATAAACGAAAAGAAAAAAAATTCTAATCGTGGTTGCGATCAAATATTTGCAGCTGCAATGAAAAGAGTGGTTTCACCTTCTGACCCACAAATGGGTCATTGTAATCACCCGGAAGTTCCTGTGCCTATCAGGATCTCAATCTAGGTGAACATGGCGAGGTCCCTCTTTGGCATAGAGGAGATGCTGCTCATTTGCCGGGTAAGTGTAGGATATGTACTTGTGCTTACTCAATGTGGGGGTGGATGTGGTAGTTAGATTTGGTGTGGGTGGGGTTCATTGATTTGTTCGGCATCACCACACATTTGCTTTTGGCCCATGTGCACACATCACTTCCTCCTGCATTTGTTCTGCTGTAAATCAGTAAGGACTATACAAATATAAATGAGAGCTCCTTTCTATTAAAATATATATGACTTTTCCAGCAAATTTGAACCTCCGAGTTGTATGACAAGTTGTACCCCATGATTCTCAATGATAACCATTCATATCTGTGCTACTTCAAGTTGCAACAACTTCAAAGTAGTCCCTGTACTACTTTGGTGTGACTTTCATGTGACTTGAGTTACATAGGGCGCAATATTACACAGGCATTCCCAGAAGTTGAGGCCAAGTTGCAGCAGCAAAGTGGCAGCAAAATATTGTGACTTTCAGGTCACAGCATTGTGAATGAGATTCATGGATAATTACCTTTGAATTAGGCACTATTCTCACTTGTGCATCCTGCAAGTGGGTCAAATTCATCCCTGCACTACTTTAGTTTGACTTTGATGCGACTTGAGGCCCATATATATATATAAGATTACACAGGCATTGGTCGCACAAGTGCAAATGGGGCCTATTTCAAAGGTTTTAGCAATGAATCTCATTAGGTTCCTTTCACACTTGGTCGACTTTTCATACAACTTGAGGTCCATAAGGCCCCTTTCACACTTGTGCGACCTGAAAGTCCCGCAATTTTGTAGCGCTTTTTGCCGCAAATTTGATGTGATTTGAAGCAATGCCAGTGTAATTTTGAGGTCTATGGACACAGGAGTCGCAGGACAAGTCGCACAAGTGTGAAAGGGGCCTTAGGGCCGGTTCACACTGCTGTGCTGTCCGACATCGGATTTGCCCGCACTGCAGATCACATGCGATGTCTGTGTGATGCAAACTCAACCATACAGATTGGTCCGAATGCAATGCAAATTCAACCATACAAACTCGCACAGAACCCTTTTCTTGGTCCGCAGCAGAATCGGATCACATGGGTGTTGTCTGAATTTGCAGTTTGCTCTATGATATGTGAACTGATTTGGGGGTGTCATTAGCTTTCTACTGACAAATCCAGCAGTTCGCATATGGCAGTGTGAACTGCCTGCGAGTTGTATGCGATGCTGGAACCCGCACTGGATTCGCAGGTTTCCCGCATCGCTTCAGTGTGAACTGGCCCTGACCCTAGGTTCAAACCTATGCATTTTTTAGTACTTTTTGCAGTTTGCAGAAACACTCTACAGTCCATTTAACATGGTTTCCTATGGTACTAGTTCACATAGATGCGTTTTGTGGCCAGTGCGTTTTTGGAAATAGTCGAGGACTTTTTTCATGCGATTTACGGGTAATAGACTTCACTGAAACCGCACCAGAAACGCAACTTTTGCATTTGTGATGCAATTTTAGATGTGTTTTGTGGTTATTTTAACACTGTATATAGCTGGTTGCTAACTGGGGGGCCGGGAAGCCAGCTGCCACGTCATTAACAATCAATGAGTCATCAGCTGTCAGTGACTTCCCCACTGAAAGTAAAAAAAAAAGCCAGCCCAAACAAATTGCAGAAAAACTGCATGGGGTCCCCCCAGGTCTATACCAGGCTCTTTGGGTCTAGTATGTACCCGGAGGGGACCCACCCACGCCAAAAGTAGAAAAAAAATGGAGTGGGGGTCCCCCCAAAATCCATACCAGACCCTTATTCGAGCATGCAACCTGGCAGGCCGCAGGAAAAGAGGGGGGGGCGAGAGAACGGCCAGGCCACATGCCCTCAACACGGGGAGGGTGCTTTGGGGTCCCCCAAAAAACACCTTGTCCCCATGTTGATGGGGACAAGGGCCTCATCCCCACAATTCTTGCCCGGTGGTTGTGGGGGTCTGCGGGGGGGGCTTATCAGAATCTGGAAGCCACCTTTAACAAGGGGGACCCCAGATCCCCCCCATGTGAATGGGTAGCGGGTACATTGTACCCCTACCCATTCACCAAAAAAAAAGCAGTGAAATGTGACAAAAAACAATAGCCAGTTTTTGACAATTACTTTATTGTAAAATAGCTCTGATTGGTCTTCTCCCCTGAGCCGTCTCTCCCACCATCATCTTCTCCTGGTGCTGTCTCTCTTGCCGCCATCTTCTATCGCCGTCTCTCCCGCCACCGCCTACTTCTCCCGCTGCTGTGTACTTCCTCGCCGCCGTCTTCCTGCGTTGTGTTGTCACCCGCTCTCTGGCATTTCTTACACAGCCATGGGGCGTGACCATCCATTGACGTCACATGGAAAGCCCGCCCCCCCTTATTTTTTGGATGGCAGCAAGAGAGACAGCACCAGGAGAAGATGATGGCGGGAGACACCGCTTGGGGGAGAAGACCACTCCAAGCTATTTTACAATAATGGAATTGTCAAAAACGGGCTATTGTTTTTTGTCACATTTCACTGCTTTTTTTGCTGTATGGGTATAACGTAACCGATACCCATTCACATGGGGGGGCCGGGATCTGGGGGCCCCCTTGTTAAAGGGGGCTTCCAAATTCCGATAAGCCCCCCACCCGCAGACCCCCACAACCACCGGGCAAGGGTTGTGGAAATGAGGCCCTTGTCCCCATCAACATGGGGACAAGGTGTTTTGGGGGGGACCCCAAAGCACCCTCCCCATATTGAGGACATGTGGCCTGGTACAGTTCAGGAGGGGGGGCCCGCTCTCTCGTCCCCCCTCTTTTCCTGCGGCCTGCCAGGTTGTGTGCTCAGATAAGGGTCTGGTATGGATTTTGAGGGGACCCTCACGCCATTTTTTTTTCAAATTTTGACACAGGGTTCCCCTTAATGTCCATACCAGACCTGAAGGGCCTGGTATGGATTTTGAGGGGGCCCCCATGCAAATTTTTTTTTTTTGTGCGGGGTTCCCATTAATATTCATACCAGACCCAAAGGGCCTGGTAATGGACTGGGGGGGGACTCATGCCATTTTTTTCAATAAGTTTTATCTATATTGCTGGGATACGACAATACACTATGGCTGCGAGCAGTTTTAAAAGACATTTTTTCCTTTAGAAATGTGATTTTGCTGTGGTACTGTTCTAAACATGGGAAAGATGCGCTACTTTACAGGCATACTAAGGACACCTCCCAGGCACGATATTTAAAGGAATATTTCATTTTTATTGTTTCACTTTAAGCATTATTAAAATCACTGCTCCTGAAAAAATGTCCGTTTTTTAAATAATTTTTATTGCATTGATACATGCCCCCTGGGGCAGGACCCGGGTCCCCATACACTTTTTATGGCAATAACTATAAGCCTTTATAATTAGCACTTTTGATTTTTCATGTACGTGTCCCATAGACTTTAACGGTGTTCGCACAAATTTTTTGCCTGTTCGCAAGTTCTGGTGTAAACCGAATCGGGGGTGTTCGGCTCATCCCTACCCGATAGCCAATGGCACACGAGCATGGTTGGTACCATAATATTAATGCCTCAAATGCAAAACATTATTGTATACGATGAAAAGAATCAAACATTAGTAATAGTATTTTCTATGTATGATTGTGCTCAGCTTCATACCGTAGTGGTATGCCCTTCTACCTATAATTAGCGAATGCACATCAGTTTGGTTTATCCCATAATTTTAACTCTTCAAATGCATGCAATGGTGTGTAATTATTCAAAAATATTATGGTGCGTAATTCCAAAAATCCAGCTATTCAAACATCAAGGGGAAAAAATGCATAGGGTCCCCCCCCCCAGTGCATACCAGGCCCTTCGGATCTGGTATGGACTTTAAGGGGAACCCCATGGCAAATTTTTTAAAAAAAATTGATATGGGGTCCCCCATCAAAAATCCATACCAGGCCCTTCAGGTCTGGTATGGATTTTAGGGGAACCCTGCGCCAAAATTTTAAAAAATGGCGTAGTCCATATCAGACCCTTATCTGAGCACGAAACCTGGCAGGTCAGGAAAAGGGGGGTGAGCGAGCACCCCCCCCCCGAACCATACCAGGCCACATGCCCTCAACATGGTGAGCCGGTTTTTGACAATTCCTTTATTAAAAATGTCCTCTTCTTTCCCCCACTTCTTCCTCCATCTTCCTCTGGATTCTTCTCCCCCCACTTCTTCCTCCGGTCTTTCTCCTCCGCCGCTCCCTCCACCAACCCACTGAACATAAAAACAACGACCCTCCTCCGACGCTGCGGCCAGCCGATCTGTCCACTTCCATAGTGCACATTTCATACATAGCTATGGGGTGTGGCCGCAGGATGATGTCAGCAGGAGACCCCACCCCCTTGTGACATCACTGACCGATCATGCTCTGAGTGGTGAAGTCACAAGGGGCAGAGTCTCAGAGTGATGTCATGCGCCCCATCGCAGCATTGGTTGAGGTTTGTTTTTTGAATGTTCAGCGGGAGCGGCGGAGGAGAAAGACCGAAGGACGAAATGGGGAAAAAAGAAGCCAGAGGAAGATGGAGAAGACCGGAGGAAGAAGCAGCTAGAGGAAGAAGGAGAAAACCGAAGGAAGACTGGAGGAAGAAGCGGGGGAAAGAAGACATTTTTAATAAAGGAATTGTCAAAAATCAGCTATTGTCTTTTGTCACATTTCACTGCTTTTTTGGTGAATATGTAGGGGTACAATTTACCCCATACCCATTCACATAGGGGGGTCTGGGATCTGGGGGCCCCCTTGTTAAAGGGGGCTTCCAGATTCCGATAAGCCCCCACCTGCAGACCCCCAAAACCACAGGGCAAGGGTTGTGGGGATGAGGCCCTTGTCCCCATCAACATGAGAACAAGGTGTTTTTGGGGGGGGACCCTAAAGCACCCTTCCCATGTTGAGGGCATGTGGCCTGGTATGGTTCAGGAGGGGGTTGCTTTTCTTTGATTTTTACTCTATACTGCCGGGAACTGGCAATTCATTACAGCCGCGAGCAATTTTATATGACATTTTTTCCTTTACAAATTTCATTTTGCTGCGGTACAGTAATAAACACGGGAAAGATGTGCTACTTTATAGGCATACTAAGGACACCCCTCAGGCATGATATTTAAAGGAATTTTTGATTTTAATTGTTTGACTTTAAGCATTATTAAAATCACTGCTCCTGGAAAAACGTCCGTTTAAAAAAAAAAAAAATTCCAATTGATCCCCTGGGGCTGGACCCAGGTCCCCATACACTTTTTATGGCAAAGAACTTGCAAATAAGCCTTCAGTGAGAACTTTGGATTTTGCAGGTTCGAGCCCCATTGACTTCCACTATTCCCACATATGTGATGTGACAAGCATGTTTGCCAGCAATAGCGCTGGTTTCCATTTGCATTAGCGCCCAGTTTCTGAGAGTTGAAGTCTTAATTGGCCTTAATAGGGTGCTGTTTTCGGGGACTGCAGGATCATTTATCGGCGCTATAGTATATGACCCCCAGTATGTCTTATATAGTTAAAAATGCAAACAAAAGCCAGCAGTTGCAATCTACAGTGGCCAGAGCCACCAATCAAAATGCACTGTATACTCATCTTTCAGTACAGCAAATTTTAATTGTTTGATAGGGATTGCTGCAGTTTGTGCTTAGCTATTTTCTCCTTTTGACTTTTATTGAATAAGCCTAAATCTTCAATTTTCACTGTCATACAGCCATCATTGGTTAAAACTATGTATTAACGGTAATATTGTGTAAAAGCAGTTTTAAGAAAAGACCACAAAGGACCTGGCCTAAGGTTGAAAAAAATTATTGGGCTGCATGTTGTTTCACTTTCTTATTGCAAATCTTTTCTGCAAGCCTCAGAGGATGAAGCAATAATACATTTGTAATTTTGCATTACATGGGGATTACAAGTATTTATTTGATGTGAAGTGCACAAAGGTCACAAGGTCCAGGTTTGTAATGGCAGCACAGTTAAAGTAGACTCAAGTGACACAGTTATTATTATGTACCCTGTGCTTGGAAGTGTATTAAATAAAATAAAATACACCCCCTGCAAAGTACCTTTTGTTCATGTTGAGGGAACAAGGGCCCCATTCCCACATATGGTCAAGAGGATGTGGGGGTTTGTGGAGGGAGAGAATTATTACAATCTTGAACCCCTTTTACAATAAGGGGGGCAGAGATCCAGCCCCTTCCTAGGGGAATGACTACATTAGTACACTCCCACACTGTGATAAAGTCCTATAAAGACAATAAAAAAGCAAACAACATTCCAGGATGTAAAATCCATCATCAATCAAGACGTACACTGATGCAAATGCAGCATCAATTATGATAACCCCACCCCACAACAATCTGCCGTCTGACAATGTTGACCCTATCATGACAACTCGTTGCCCAACAATCATGCCCCTCTGCTGGCACTACAGGTGCTACATGACAGATTTCCAGGTGGTTTGTTTACAAACAGCAGCCAACCAGGGAGCTTTCATTTTGCTGGGGTAATGCGGCTGGAAAAGATCTTCAAGTCGTGGGTTGTTATTATAGAAGCAGTGAGGCAACGTTGTCAGAGGGGCAGGTTTTCGTGACTGACACTGAATTTACATTCATTGTTTACGTTTTTTTAGTATTTTTATCAAAGGACTTTGTCACAATGTGTGCTGTTTGTTTGTTTTACCTCTTTGTGGGAATGAGTTAATGGGTACTAATGTACCCCTGTAATCATTCCCTTGGAGCTGGCAGATATCAGATGACGGCGCACCAACCTAGTGCATTACCACTGATAAACTTTAATGCAGCATAAAAACAGCAAAAATTATACTCACAAACGAGCTTATAAAACCAGCTTTGAAAAGGGCGCAAAAGCGCTGTTCTGTGGATCGACACACCAGGACCTATTGCCAAGAGGGTTAGACCGGTGCAAATGGCCAATGGCTAACGAGTTTCGGGGGAGCACCCCTTCCTTCAGAGCCTGAGCGGGCAATGGTTGGTCTCTCGAAATTGCCTCTCTATAAATGTATATGTGTATGCATATGTGCCTGTGTCTGCCACACCCAATTGGTAGCTACGCCCCCCCCAAAAAAATAGGCAACACCAACCCGTTTAAGCTAACCCTCCCTAGACCCATCCTTCTGAGTGCGATCCCCATTTACAGCCAAATAATAAACAACAAGCATCACTCCATGTTACCTGCTATATACTGAGCCAACAGATCTATAACACTATCAGCATGGACCACATAGCACAGGGCGCAGCCACTCCGGACAACCACCCCAGGGGGGGGAAGGGGGGGGGAGTGGACGCCGACCACACATACCTCACCTCCTGCATGCAGCTCAGATAATAGCCCCATGCCGTAGATAAACCGGGGTGGATGGTGCGGGGCTTCTCCGGCTCCCAGGAGCCATAATGGCACTGCATACAGCGTGTGGAACGCACGCCGCCCGAAGGACCAGGAAGTGCGGGCGTTCCTGCGTTCCACCCGCAACTTCCGGCCGATCGCGGCGTCATTTCCTCTTCCACAAGTGTCAGAGGTCACTGTGTGCAGGGGACACGGCCCGGAAGCCCGGGTGTGTTTGCGTTCCACCCGCTGCTTCCGGCCGTCATGGAGTTGCCTATGGATGGCTAGGATTGTTGGTGCAATACAATACAATAATATTAAGAGGGCCCTGCTCAGAAGAGCTTACAATCTAATAGGGTGGGGCAGGTGGTACAAAAGGTTGTAACTGTGGGGAATGAGCTGGTGGAAGTGGTAGGAGATTAGTTGGAGACGTGATAGGCTTTCCTGAAGAGATGAGTTTTCAGGGATTGCCTGAAGGTAGCAATAGTAGGGGATAGCCGGATAGATGGAGGTAGCGAGTTCCAGAGGATGGGAGAGGCTCTGGAGAAATCCTGGAGACGAGCATGAGAGGAGGAGATGAGAGAGCTTGAAAGCAGGAGGTCTTGAGAAGAGCGGAGAGGTCGATTTGGGTGATATTTGGAGACAAGATTAGTGATGTAGCTTGGGGCAGAGTTGTGAATGGCTTTGTATGTTGTGGTTAAAATTTTGAATTTAATTCGCTGGGTGATTGGGAGCCAGTGTAGGGATTGAAGTAGAGGGTTGGCAGACACTGAGCGGTTGGTAAGGTGGATAAGTCTGGCAGCAGCATTCATGATAGACTGAAGAGGGGATAGCCTATGGAGAGGTAAGCCAATGAGAAGGGAGTTGCAATAGTCAAGGCGAGAGATAACAAGGGAGTGAATGAGGAGCTTGGTGGTTTTATTTGTTAAAAAAGGGCGAATTTTAGAGATGTTACGAAGGTGAATTCTACAAACTTTTGACAGCGATTGGATTTGAGGCTGAAATGACAAGTCAGAGTCTAGGATTACACCTAGTACCCTGGCGTGAGGGGAGGGACTGATGGTTGCATTGTTGATTTTGATGGAAAAGTCATGGAGGGGGGCACGGGCAGGGGGAATATTAATAGCTCAGTTTTAGAGAGATTTAGTTTAAGGAAGTGGTGCGACATCCATGCTGATATGTCAGTTAGTAAGTTAGTAATGCGAGAGGAGACTGAAGGAGTGAGGTGAGGAGTAGACAGATAGATTTGGGTGTCATCAGCGTATAAGTGGTATTGGAAGCCGTGGGCAGTTATTAAGTGACCAAGGGAGGAGGTGTAGATAGAGAAGAGAAGGGGTCCAAGAACCGAGCCTTGGGGGACCCCCACAGAAAGGGGCAATGGAGAGGAGGAGACAGAGTTGTAGGTGACACTGAAGGAGCGCTGTGATAAATAGGCAGAGAACCAGGATAGAGCAGAATCTCGGAGGCCAAGGGAATGTAGTTTATTGAGAAGGAGCGGGTGGTCAACAGTGTCAAAGGCCGCAGAGAGGTCAAGTAGTAGGAGTATGGAGTACTGGCTGTTGGTTTTAGCAGTTAGTAAATCGTTAGTGAGTTTTAGTAAGGTAGTTTCCGTGGAGTGCTGCGAGTGAAAGCCAGACTGTAAGGGGTCAAGAAGGTTATTTTCATTGAGGTAGGAGCTAAGACGGTTGTAGACTAAGCGTTCTAGAAGTTTAGAGGTGAATGGGAGCAATGAGATGGGTCTTAAGTTGTTCAGGTCGGTAGGATCCAGTGAGGATCCAGCAAGCAGCACTGGAGAGGGGAAAAGTGTATTAATAAAAAACATATATTTGGTATAATTAGAATTGATATCAATTCCAAATGGGGAGGTAGGTAAAAAAAAAAAAAAAAAAAAAAATTAAAATTAAACCTATACTATTAGTAATAATAATAGATAATACTCAGTCGATGTGATCCGCAGAAGTATCCTTCCAAGGTGCGATAGATTATACAACATATAATATATATACAATTCATAGATTAAAATGTAGTTGATTATACAACATGTAATATATATATTTCATAAAGTACATCATTAGATATAGTATCTTAATATTAAAAGGTCAAAACATGGAAATCCATAGCAATTAGTCATATAGATAAGACCAAGAAGAAATCCGTGCACGATGATACCTACATGATACTGATCCAAAAGAGGATAAAAATAAATAGGAGATCTAAAAATACATACAAAAACTCATCGGCCTATACCATTATTAATCACCATTAAAAACAGCAATAGAATATACCTACTAAGAGGCTACGCACCACTCCATGTAGATAAAATAAAATATAAATATAGTAAAAAATATATACCATATGATAGAATAGAACATACTATGTCATATAACAATAGTGACTATCTCCCCAGCATATGCCCTGGAGGATACCTCTGCGGACTAGCATACCAAAGACGAGAGAGACCATTGCCCGCTTGCACCTAATGGGAATTAACACTATACCCCAATGGCGGTGAAGTACATAAAATGACAAGAACTACATAGTGTTACCAAATTAACAAATTAACAACTGTCTAAAAACCAACCACAACCTAATGACTAGCTTCTAAACATAGAACTAAAGACTGCATACCTACTACTACACCTGTCGAAATAATCTGCCCCAATTCCTGGTCACTAAACCTAGTATATCCCATAGGACCCAAAAATAAGCCCCAACCTGCATATTGATGGCAAGGAGCACACTAGAAAGGTCAAACCATAATTAGCCTGACTAATGCCACCAATGACTCGGGGACTTTAACGGGAACTGAAGGTGTTATACAACATTGTGCAGTTCGATTTCCTCGTTCAGGCCTTTCGGGGCTAAAGTTCCTAAGGAAAATATCCAGAAAGCCTCTCTATTACACAGCATTTGATGTTTTTTGCCGCTATCCAAGTCGCTCGGCATCGCTTCTATACCGAACACTTTGAGGCCATCTGTACTGCTACTGTGGGTTTCTTTAAAGTGTTTCAGTATTGAGTAGTTGTCCTTTTCCGTCAGGATACTGCTCCTGTGCTCGTTCATTCTGGTTCTCATGGATCTTGACGTCCGTCCAACATAAAGGAGGCCACAAGGGCACAGAAGGCCATAGATGACATACGGAGTGCCGCAGTTGATACACTGCTTCATCTTGTGAATCCTACCGTCTGTTCCAACGACTTTTTTTTCTAGCTTGAATACCCATTGTTCAAAGGAGGGCTGCAAGACGTTAGGCAATACCTCTTTAGGTGGTCGCACCACATGTTCAGTTCATGGACACCTGAGCGCAGGAGAGATTTTTACTGTGTTTACTAGATATCAGATGACCCCCCTTTTTCTAAAGTCCCCTCAAATCCTCTCAGGAACTGGATGTGGGGAAGAGGCCCCTGTCCAGGGCCGTTTTTTCCACTGGGCACACTGGGCAGTTGCCCGGGTGCCCCACTTGTCTGGAGGGCCCCATCCAGGGCCGATCCTCAGTACTGAAAACTGCTGCTTAAGTTGACTGACTGCACTGGTTGATCACTTGCTAGAATCGCCGGCCGCTCGGTGTCTAGCTAGCAACCAGTGACGTCAGTCAGAGGCCGTGGCCGCCCCAGCATTCATAGCGCGCCACGGCCACTACAGCTGCTAGTGAACAAGCTCTGCCCATCTCTGCCATGTTCTTCAGACAGCATGGAGAGGGAGTGGAGCAGAAAGACGGCCCTTGATAGCTGGTGCTGCCTTGCTTCTGTGAGTGACACACTGTACTGCACCAGGCCGGTGACCTCAAGTAAGTCTAACACTGTCTACTTAAGTAAGTTCAAGTTGTGCATCAAACACAGTCACTGTCTGTGCCCATCAAAAGCTGCCACTGTGCCCATCAAACACAGCCACTGTGCCCATCAAAGCTGCCACTGTGCCCATCAAAGCTGCCACTGTGCCCATCAAGCTGCCACTGTGCCCATCAAAGCTGCCACTGTGCCCAACAAACACAGCCACTGTACCCATCAAAGCTGCCACTGTACCCATCAAAGCTGCCACTGTGCCCATCAAAGCTGCCACTGTGCCCATCAAACAGCCACTGTGCCCATCAAAGCTGCCACTGTGCCCATCAAACAGCCACTGTGCCCATCAAAGCTGCCACTGTGCCCATCAAACACAGCCACTGTGCCCATCAAAGCTGTCACTGTGCCCATCAAAGCTGCCACTGTGGCCATCAAAAGCTGCCACTGTGCCCATCAAACAGCCACTGTGCCCATCAAAGCTGCCACTGTGCCCATCAAACAGCCACTGTGCCCATCAAACTCAGCCACTGTGCCCATCAAACTCAGCCACTGTGCCCATCAAATGCTGCCACTGTGCCCATCAAACTTGTGTTATATTGTTCAAACGATGTGTTAATGTTTAAACACTGATTTTTTTGGAAGTACCAATAAATATAGCCTTCTTGATAATTTTCATTTTTATTCTTGTGCGTGATTGTGTAGACAGGGCCCCAGTGCACTGTATTGCCCGGGGGCCCATAATGCTCTTAAGATGGCCCTGCCCCTGTCCCCTCAACAAAGGGGACAAGGTGCCTGGGGGGAGGGTCTTTATTGCCCTCCCAATGTTGACAGGCATGTAGCCTGGTATTGTACCGGAAGAGGGGGAGCATGTTTGCTGCCCCCATGTTCCTGGACACTCAGGCTGCATGCCTAGATAAGGCTTTTGTTTTAAATTTAGGGGGAACTCTATGCCATCCAGCATCCATAACTGGTTTGTTTACAAACAGAAGCCATCCAGTAATCTATCATTTTATGGGGGTAGTGCGGCAGGGTGACATTTTTGGGCAACAGGTCATTATGGCTGTGGACCAGCTTCTTTGAGCAGCAGATCAAGGTGATTGATGCTGGATCTCCTTTGCTGGATAACACAGGGATTAAGGGGGTGGCAGCAAGATATCGGGGGGCCCCCTTATTATAATGGAGCTTCCACATTTCTATAAGTCCTCCATAAAAAAATCCCGACATCCTCTTAGGACTAGATGTGGGGAAGAGATTCTTGACCCTCAACATTGGGGCTTTGAAAGGAGTTTAAGGTCTGTTCACTCACCTTTGCATAGTCTCCCCCCCCCAATGTTGAAAAGCACGTGGCCTGGCATGATTTGGAAAGGTGGTGGGGACGCATGCTTCCTGGCCATCCTTTATTATCCCCCAGCCTGCATGCCAAAATAAGGGTCTAATTTGAATTTTAAATGCTAAACTCATAGTATAGACTTATTTACAATACATATTTTAGCAGACAATAGACAGACAGGTGTTGGAATTTACATCAGCATCTCCTAACAGTATCTGTCCCAGCATTATGAATCAGCCACTATTCCAATATGGCAAATCCAGGGTCCCCAGAGTCTGTGTGTCCTGGGGGACCAGGACCCGAATCCACAGTAATACCACCTTAAGGGTCCCCAGGCATAAAGCTCACAAAGAGCACCGTTCCCCCAAATGCAAGGGCCCCCGATCGATCGGCAAGAGGCTAGCATACAGTCCCCTCCAAAAGTCTCTTTCCCGGCTAGGTCTGTCACATTTCTCCCCTTTCGGCAGGAGACTAACACAGGAGGAGACCCCAGACGGGTTGACTCCGAAGTTAGTCAGTAGTTCCAGTCCTCTAATGCCTGTACCCACACAGTACCCCAAACAAATTGTTCCAAACAAAGCATTACTCACCCAGCCAACCTCTGCCTCTCTCAGAGAACATATCTGCCGCTGGGGAGAGGCCTGGACTGGCCCTTCTCCCTGGAGTCCTTTCTGCCGCTGGAGAGAAGACAGGGTATCTGGGCTCACTCCGTCATGCTGTTGGGGATCTGGGCCGACTGCCCAGCATCCCTGGGGTATACAGGTGGAGACTGAAGTCCCATCCACCTTCACAGGACATCCATCCTCTGTTAGTTGAGGGCAGAGTCCAGCAGTACTCGGCCCTGTTGCCAGCCCTTCTGCTGGAAACCCCACACCATCTGCTCCGGCTAACTGTTGGGGAGGGACGACGAACACCTCCTCTCCCTTCTCCCCCTGTATCCTGATCTGCTGCTGGGAAGTGACCACCTCCTTCTCACCCTGAGCCTCCGGAACCGCTGCAGGTGTAGGGCAGAGATCTTGGACCCTCTGTCCGGTTGCCAGCGCTTCAGCTGGGGAAGTTCCTTGTGACTTCACAGATACTTCTGTTGGAAAGGTGGTGGGGACGCATGCTTCCTGGCCATCCTTTATTATCCCCCAGCCTGCATGACAAAATAAGGGTCTAATTTGAATTTTAAATGCTAAACTCATAGTATAGACTTATTTACAATACACATTTTCGCAGACAATAGACAGACAGGTGTTGGAATTTACATCAGCATCTCCTAACAGTATCTGCCCCAGCATTATGAATCAGCCACTATTCCAATATGGCAAATCCAGGGTCCCCAGAGTCTGTGTGTCCTGGGGGACCAGGACCCGAATCCACAGTAATACCACCTCAAGGGTCCTCAGGCATAAAGCTCACAAAGAGCACCGTTCCCCCAAATGCAAGGGCCCCCGATCGATCGGCAAGAGGCTAGCATACAGTCCCCTCCAAAAGTCTCTTTCCCGGCTAGGTCTGTCACACTCTCCTTTAAGAAAAAATAATAAACGCACATATTGTTGCAGGAAAAATATGTGTATTTTTTTTTTTTCCTGATGAGCCTGCAGAGCATTACACCCTTGATCTGTAGATAGTGGGTGCAATGTAACGCTGCGTACAAACGACCGGAGTTTCCGGCAGAAAAGGTCAGACGGAATAATTCCGTCGGACATTCCGATCGTGTATGGGCTTCATCGGACTTTTTCTTTCTAAAATTCTGATTGACCTAGAAATAGAACATGTTTCAAATCTTTCCGACGGAATCAGTTCCTATCGGGAAAACCGCTCTTCTGTACGACGCAAGGGCAGCTATTGGCTACTGGCTAATGAACTTCCTTTTTCTAGTCCCGTCGTACGTCATCACGTTCTAAACGATCAGACTTTGGTGTGATCGTGTGTAGGCAAGTTCGTTTCAGCGGAACTCTGTCGGAACTCCGTCGGAAAGACCGCCGGAGTCTATTCTGACGGAAACCGCGGTCGTGTGTACGCGACATTAGGCTCCTGCAGACACTTCCTCCAGCTTGCCTGCCCATACTTCCATACAGGCAGACAGTTACAAAGCTGGAGGAAGAGTCAGTGAACTTCAAGGGAATTCATCAGCACCCGCTCCCGCAGTTCATTGCAAACTACAAGCCGCCTGCTGTAGTGGAAGAAGACATTGTATTTCATTTATTCACAGATTTCTGTGAATGAATGAGGCTGCTATGTGGGGGCGGAGCCCAGCACAACCGCACTATTGAAAAGTGACATTGGGTGTGGGGAGAGGATCCCCTGTCTGCTGACAAGGGGGGAGGCATACCTGGAGCATGTCACACATTACAACCTAAATACAGGTGTAATGTGTTCCAAAAATGTGAAATCCTTTTAGGGGAACTCCACTTTTTTTTTTTTTCATATGATTTTTAAAGGACTATGTTGTACTGTTTAGTAACTTTAGATGAAACTTTAAGGCATCCCCAGGCATGTTATATAAAGGATTAGTGTATTTTCCAATGTTGCTGCATGAAAAAAAAAACACTCTCCCCACTGAACAGTATTTACATGTTTTTCTTTTTTGGAGTGGTACATGTCCCCTATGGTAGTGCCCAGCTACCCAGCTACACCCATTTTAATAATAACTTGCAAGTTAGCTTTGAAAAAGAGCAGAATAAAAGGGTAAGATTAGGCTCCCCTGGACTTCAAAAGGGTTAGAGCTATGTTCAGGGTTCAGGGATTTCCTGCTGGGTTCACCACATCTCCTGTAAAAGTAAATTTGCATAGTTCACTCATATCACGTAAAATCAAGTATATAGCATGTGTATATGCTTAGGATTTATTAGCAGTTCAGAGCTCGTAGTAAATCGTCAACTAACAATAGCACAGCATGGTTCTGATGCCACATGAATGAAGCCGCCTTGCTCCAATAATCCAGTGGCAGCTTTTGCCACCATGTAATTAATGAGTTGGGGTTTAGGAAATGTTTTCTGCCTCACCTGGCATTCACCCATTTGTTTAAATGTTGTAGATTGTATTAGCAAATTTCTGAGTTCGCATTTTCACAAAGATGCCGGAGCTCATTTTCAGTACTGAGCTCAGCTATAAGGACACTGTAATTTATCCTCCCATGTAAATTATAGTAATCTGACATCATGCTACAAATCTCCTGAAAATGTTATTGTGCTTTAAATGCAATGCAAGTATATATTAGCAGCCTGTCAAAGCATTTAATACTGACTTTAAGAGGCCTCATGTTGGTATTACATTTGTATCCTGTTTACCCTCTGCTGAGAGGAAATTGCATGTTTATAAGAGTCTAGATGAATAATGAAAAGAGAAATAACCCTTAAAGCCAAACTCCAAGCACAAAATACGTTTTTTTTAAATATCTTCCTCAATAGCCACACAGTATATACATCTCTTTTTGAGGACCAAATGCATTTGTAAACCCAGTTATTGCCTTGTAAAAGTAGTGTTAATATTGTCACTGTGTTGCATATGTCCTGTGCAGAGAGCAGAGCTGTGGGAGGAACCCACCACAGGCTGCCTGCAGAAAACTACAGGAGGGGGCAGAGACAAGACCAGTCACCTTGCAGAAATGAGAGAGAGCAGCATTTACTGATCTTGATTACAGGGGGCTCCTGCATAGAGGCAAGGTTTCATAGTGGATTACAGCACAGATATCAAAGAAATACACAAAGCACACCAAGATGCAATTAAGAATACATATGTCCCTTGTATTTATACAATATTTGCTTATTCTCTAGTTCGGCTTTATAACAGTTGACTATACAAAGTTGCACGATAAGATGACCAAAATTTGCTCTTCCCTGTCATATAGTATCACTCTTCTCTGACAGTTATGTATCAGATTAAATTTGCTGACTTATGGTAATATTCAGTGGCGGCTGGTGGGTTCTTCTTTGGGGGGCAGCAAACAAACAACACCCACTGGCGGCGTGGCACAGCACCCCCCCCCCTCACGTGGTGGGGCTGTGGTGTCCTCTCTTGAAGAACGGGCTTCCTCCGCTGTATGTCTTCCACCAAAGTGCTAGGCATCCAATAGGATCGCCTGCCGCTTTGGCCAATCGGGAAACAGGTCTCACAGCCCTGCCTCCTGATTGGCGGGGAGGAACTTAAGTGTGATAATAGCAAAAATATATTCGCTATGGTCACACAACTGGGTGGGCTCGGAGAGAGCAAAGCTCTGTGCTCCGAACTCACCCCTTTTTTTGAAGCCTATTAGAGCCTCTGGTACTTATCAGGTGCTTCAAAAAATCACCCCGCCATATTGTAATCCATGGTCCGACTCCACTGATATGTAGATCAGGGGGCCAGGCGCATGGATAGAGGGGGCGGCGCCCGTGCGCCCTATATGAAGGGGCCACCACTGGGAATATTTATCTTGTTCCTGGTGATGTTTTTTAGGCTGACTTTCAATAATTTAGCCCAATAAATCTAGTTATGTATCACCAACATCATGGCCTGATAAAGTGTACAAATGGTGACCATGGTTGCAACAGTCACAACAGTGATTAAGCCTGTGTTATAGGAGAAGCACTTCTACCTTACAGTAGAGTAATGAATAAAACAAATACCAGGGTTGATAAACAACACCGGTCCTAGCGCTCAAAGGATGACAAAGAGAAAGTGGAAATGAATCCACTTAAAAAATATATATATAAAATAAAATGAAATAAAACACAAGCTGCTGTTATAAGGAAAAAAACACACAAATAAAACAAAATACTGTTAATACTATCTCCTTATAAGAGAATATGTTTTGTTTTATTAGAGTAATGAATAAACTTACCTCTTTGGAAATTACACTTGACAGAGAGTGGCTGGAAGAGAAGGGAAATTCCAAATGACTGCTTTAACAAGACTGCCCCATGCAACCCCTGCGTTCGGTGATGCAATCATTTTTTAAATGACCAAGTTCAGATGATAAATGGGGCATGTTATTGTTTTGGTCATTAACAAACTCAATTTTCCACTGTGAAGTATCTTCTTCAAGCATCTATAAGCCAATCAGCATAGTTGTAAGTAATTATGTTGCTACTTCTGGGCAGAAAGTATGTGCATGTGGTAAAGTTATATAGTTATATAGTTGTTTATCTGGTCTCCCACAGTACACAGAAATTGGAAATGCAATAGTTTTAGTAAATCTAAACTGCTAAATACCTTCATCAGCATTTAGAGAAGTCCTGTGACTTCTATCAGTGTCTGGTTAAAGAGTTTTCATTCTACTCTGACTGTCCTATGAGGCTGCAGGACCCCTGACCCTCTGTCTGGACAGTGCTGGCCCTGTGCTGATCATTTGAACTCTCCCAAGAATAAAAACTCTCTAGCAATACACACCAAACTGCATATACAGAATGATTTTACTGTTGTGGGTTTAGTAACACTTTAAGGCTGAATAAAGACACCAGTCTATCTAGTTCAACCTGTGTGTTTGTCTATGTCACTACCATTTCCCATATCCCTGAATATTGCATTCACTAAGAAACACATCCAAAAGTTTTTTTGAAATTATCTACACTCCCCGCTGACACCACCAACTGTGAAAGGAAGTTCCCAATCCTTACCGCTTTAACAATAAAGAACCTCTTACACAGTTTAATCCATTGAGTGGCCACATGTCTTCTTAGGAGACCTAAGACTGAATTGTTTTCTCTCAATGCTAGAATCACCATTTAGATATTTGTATAATAATGTGATCATATCTCCAGGAGAATACATTTAATGTTTGTAGTCCCTCATAACTGAGTTCCTCCAGCCCCCCCATTAGCTTTGTTGTCCTTCTCTGGACTCTCCCCAGTTCCAGCCAGTGCTGTGCTTTGGCCTAGGCCTAGGGCAGCATTTTGCGGGGGGCGGCAAAAAAGCTGCCCCCCTGCATGAAACCCCCCCTCCTCCTCCCGATTCCTGCATGCAGGGCTGCCAATCTGGGAAGTACAGCTGACTCCCACAGCAGTGGCATCGCTATGGGGGTAGGTGGGGGGCGGAACGCAACAGGACAACAGGAAGCAGTTTTAGTGGGTGCCATCAGGCCCCCCTCCCCATCGGCAAAGCAGTGATATTTTCCCCTGCTCCGTTTGCCAGCTCAGCAGCGGCGCTGTGACAGGGGAGAGGAGACCTGCGGGCTGTCTGTGTATCTCCCCCGCTCGCCCCTTTCTCCTGTCAGCTGAACGGGAGAAGAGAGAGCAGCTCTAATCGGGTTCCCCGCGGCACCATTCGGCTTCCTGCCAGCTCTGATTCCCTCCCCATTGGCCATAGCAGAGGGCCAATCAGAAGACACTGGGGGGCATCAAGGGAAATGTAGTCCCAGAAGATTGGCGGCCCCAGTGTGTCCACAGACAGCAGACTACAGTCCCCCAGAATGCATACACTCTGGGGGGGGGGGGAGAACCTGGAACCCGGCAAAAAGCAGAGTACTACAGGAGAAGAGAAAAAGAGAGGACTGTGCTGGGGGAAGCCAGAGATGGAGCCACTCTGTACCCGCACCACCAGAGAGAGCCACGCTGTACCCGCACCACCAGAGAGAGCCACGCTGTACCAACACCACCAGAGAGCCACACCGTACCCGCACCACCAGAGAGAGAGCCACGCTGTACCTACACTACCAGAGGGAGCCACGCTGTACCCGCACCACCAGAGAGGGAGCCACGTTGTACCCGCACCACCAGAAAGGGAACCACACTGTACCCGCACCACCAGACAGGGAGCCACGCAGTATCTGCACCACCAGAGAGGGAGCCACACTGTACCCGCACCACCAAAGGGGAGAAAGACTGAGCCACTGCTATGGTACAGATGTGCTACACTACTGGCTAGAGTCAGCCTGGGCAAACCAGAGTGAACGAACGTCCAACCGGAGGGATCACTGCTGCAGTTATGCTGGGTCTGGTAAGAGGGCCTGTTGGCCATTATCCATTACTGTTCCTAGGGACTGAGCCATTAGGAAGTGCCTAATCTGCTATCCTCTAGGCCTTATTGACTGCCACAACGAGTTCCAATGCTGGGCCTCCAGCCCAAAAATAGGGGGAAGACACCATTTTTACTGCACCCGGTGACACCAACCCACTGTCCTGGTGCCCAATGCCACATTAAGTTTCGGGACTGAGCTCCGATAACTGGCCGCGTCCCTCTCAGTCCTCCTCCTGCGGTGTCCCTCTGTCCTCCCACAGCATCCCTCTCAGTCCTCCTCCTGCGGTGTCCCTCTCTGTCCTCCTGCAGTGTCCCTCTCTGTTCTCCTCTTGTGGCGTCCCTCTCTGTCCTCCTCCCACGGTGTCCCTCTCTGTCCTCCTCCCGTGGCATCCCTCTCTGTCCTGCTCCCGCGGCATCCCTCTCTGTCCTCTTCCCACGGCATTCCTCTCTGTCCTCTTCCCACGGCGTTCCTCTGTCCTCTTCCCACGGCATCCCTCTGTCCTTCTCCCATGGCGTCCCTCTGTCTTCTTCCCATGAAGATGACAGGGCGGGTCTTTAAAAAGGAAGGTGTGTGGCCTTGACATGAAGGGGTGGGTCATATTTAAATTAGGGGGTGCACAAGTTTAGTCAGGCCTAGGGCAGCACAAAACCTAAATACACCACTGGTTCCAGTACATTCCTTCCTGACCAGAACTGGATGACAAGTTGTGGCTGAACCAGAGTTTTGTAATGTGGTGAAATTATAATTTTATCCCTTGGGTAGATAACCTTTTTACTGCATGCTAAGGCTCCATGCACACTAGTGTTTTTTGAAGCTCCTAGAAGCTATTATGAGCATTTTTTTTCTGCTCCTAGAAGCTTATAGTATTATCCTATGTGTCCATGAACACTATTTTATGCTAGAAGCATTTTAAAAGCTTCAGCATTTAGGAACATAAAAAAAAAATAGATTTTGTAGAGTTTTTGGAAGCGTTTTACCGGCAGAAAAAAACGCTAAACGATTCTAAACACTACTAAAACGCTCCTAACAGCTCTTTTCGAGTATTTTTTTCCCTTCATGTACTGTAAAAACACTAATAAAATGCTAACACTTCTAAACACTCTTAAAAGCTTTTACAAGCTTCTAAAACGCTACTAAAGCCGATCACCAGACCTTTTTCGGTCATGCACCTTCGGAACAGTTGCCATACGCACAGGCCGCATGCCATCCGATATTCGGGCTGTTTGTACGGCCCTTAAGGGTAACTGATGATGAGATATCTACCACTCTATTTGGACTGAGTTGATAAGTGTTAGCTGCACAGATGCAATGACATCCTTGTTTCTATTACTGCATAGGAACAATCAGCAATTACTCTTTATTGGGCTGGAAAATCTCTGCATGTTTATGACAGACAAGCAAAGCTGTTAGCTATTATAGATAGTGCTACATCACAAAGATAGTTGTCTATGTTGCCTGCAGCTTGGCCTGTTTCAGATATATTACAATGTTAGTCCTCATTCTATAGACTGATAGAGGTAATATGAACTGTAAGCGCAAGTACAACAATGCATACAATACTTAGGATGTATGGGCTAGCTAGGCATATAGTCCATAGCTTTGGTACTGGCAGTCCAGGGGTTAAAGAGGTAACTGACAGTTCATAGTATATAAAAACTGGTATAATGGCAGATCTGAAGGGCGGCTACTGTCCTCAGAGAGCTGGCTCTGTAGTAGGCAAGAAAAGGGGGGTAGAGAAGGGAAGCGCCACCTGAGTGTAGTATTAGTATGTACTTTAATGACACATAGTATGGTAAACACTTACAAGAAAGACATAATTAAAAGGCTCATCTGTGGATTGGTTGTTCGTGATAGATTCCTCGAGTCCCGATCCAATGGTTCTGCAGCGGTGTGGAGCTGTGGTATTTGGCCAGGGGTTCTTCCTGTGGCCATCAGGGAGAACGCTGGGCCCGGCGTGGAGCGCACAGAGCACATGCGTGACATCATGGGTCATCCGACAGCTTCCAGGCACACTTCCGGGGGAGGGCTTACACCGAGGGGATGGTCTGGCAGAGGATAGGCATTGTGAAACTCAATGGGTATACAATCTTAATGTCCGTTTGGTATGAATGTAGAATGGGACATAAACTGCTTTATTAACAATATACATTTTTATATTATTTTTATTACAGTTATGAGTGCCTTTGCTGGTCCTTTTTAATATATGGTCTAGATAGGTGGGCCGTTGTATAACTTTGTGGGGTTGGTTGCTGTAATTTATAACAGTTTTTTACAAAGAACTCTTTAAAATACATTTTTTATTTATTTACGGCATTATATATTTGTCACTTAATTTAATAAGGGATTTAATTTGTAAACAACAGACTGTTGGCTCAGAAATGTATTATTTTTAATTATTTAAAATTATTTTTTCTTGTTATTTGCACATGGATCAATAGATAGAGCCAGCTTAGGTTAAGTACCCAATTGGGTGTTCCTAGGTTCTAGTTCAGTTTAATTTATTTGTATTTTTTATCTGCCATCTGATCACTAACCACTAGATGGAGTAACCTTATGCTGAGCACCTAATCGTGTGTTCTCAGGGTTTAGCCTCTTTCAATATATTTGCATATGGTTTCTGTTTCTATTTACATATCCAATCACCGCAAACTGTGTATCACTAAAAAAAATGTAATGGTACGTGATGTCTGACGTTCGGCCCACTTTAGAAAGACGTCACTGATGACGAAACACTTTGCGATGCTTTGCCAGAACTCTCGGCTTTCCTTTTGTCTGAGCCGACAGGCTGCTGGGGTTTGATATGATCTTGATTGGGGTGGAATAACCTTTGTTTTTTCTTTTTTGCACACCAGTTTATAACTTTATTGTTGGTTTATATGTATGCAATGGTCAATATTAGTATTTGACTTACATGTCGCTGTTTGCTCTGTAGCATAGCGACTTTCTAATTCACTCACAATTAACTTTGATGGTGTTTTTTATTTATTTTTTTATTTATTTGTTTATCTACTTATGATAATCATGTAGTAATATAGATTTAAATATCTAATGCAAGCGCACAATTTTTTCTTTGTATATTGATATGATCTTACTTGTACATAAACACCTTAAGGTACTTCTTATGAATTTTAATAAAGGGATTCAAATAAAAACGGGCTTCACTATGCTTGTCTATTTTCTTTATTTCTGACCCATTTGGAGCAGCAATCGCCCAATACAGATGCAATACAGTTAATGTATGCTTGTATGACCATTATAACCTGTGGTCCACGCTGTCTGCCATTGTCCATTATAGATGCCGGATAAACACAAGCCTGTATGACCATTATAATCTGTGGTTCACGCTATCTGGTAAGAGGTGTATGCTAATTTTCGGTGGCGGAATTCGTCAATCAACTTTGTCTACATTTTTGCACTTCATGGTCATTTGTATTTTTGAAAAAGTTTTTCCATTAGAAGATATTTTGCACATTTATTATAGAACTGATTGCTCATTATTTGTGAAGGTTTCTGGTTATAAATTGTTATTTATTGTATGGCACAATTATCTGTATCAGATACACAGATAGGCACTGATAGGCTGCATTTATGGGCACTGATAGGCTGCACTTATAGGCACTGATAGGCGGCACTAATCGGCACTTATAGGCGGCACTTATGGGCACTGATAGGCGGCACTAATTGGCACTGATGAGGAGGCACTGATAGGCAGCACAGACACAGCGTTGGCGTTAAGGACTGCCGATAACTGGCAAATCTGTTTATATGTGATCAGCTGTGATTGGGAACAGCTGATCACATAGTAAAGGGTGCTTTGATGGGCTTGTGGAACACAGCAGGCACAGAGTATGCCCGATGCGCGCCGCAGGAGGCGCACAGGGGGCGGGTTCTGGGAAGACGTCTATTGACGCCCTCCCAGAATTGGATAACCACACTGTAGTTGTCTTTCAGCTATAGAGCGGTAAGCAAGTGGTTAAAGTTATTGAAGACATATACCCTTACATATACCCAGTGAAGTGACTGGCCTCAGGAGATACACAGAGATGAAACAAATCCTCCTACAAGAGTTGTATCTGTTTATCCGCAGTCTTCTCTAAATCTATTCAAAGTCCAGTTTATTTAACCACTTGACCTCTGGAAGATTTACCCCCCCTTCATAACAAGGCCATTTTTTTGCGATACAGCACTGCATTACTTTAACTGACAATTGTGTCGTCGTGCAATGCTGTACCCAAACACATTTTGTCCTTTTTTCCCACTAATATAGAGCTTTCTTTTGGTGGTGTATGATCACCTCTGCGGTGTTTATTTTTTGCGATATAAACAAAAAAAAAAGATTTTTTTTTTAAGCCATGTGTGCATGAAGCCTAAGAAGAATTATTTTACTTCAAAGGTATTTCGAGAATAGGTAATCCTTTAACTCCTTCCCGTCCACGCTATAGCCAAAAGCAGTGGTGGCCACTCCATTAGGAGTGCAGGGGCGCCGCCCCCTAATCCATGCATCTGGCCCCTAATCTACATGCAGGGCACCGGACACATGGATTTCAATGGGGTTTTTTTTTTTTGAAGCACATGATTAGAGCCCGAGGCTCTAATTGGCTTCAAAAAGGGTGGGTTTGGATCGCAGAGCACTGTGCCTGAAGCCCACCCAGTTGTGTGACAATAGCGAATTAATATTCACTATTGTCTTCCTGCTTCTCCTCCTGGCCAATTGGGAAGCAAGTCTTAAGACCCGATTGCCTAAGAGGAGAAGCGACCGTATTGGCCAGAAGCAGGAGGAAGCCGCTGAGGACACGCAGGGGGAAGCCGTCTGTATGGGGTAAGTGCGGGGCGGGTGGGCGGATGGGGGAACAGACGGGGGAATGGTTACTTGACCAAGCAAGGGGGGGTGGGGGGTTCGATAAATCAAAAAAAAAAAAAACCCAGTGATGATTAAATACTACCAAAAGAAAGCTCTATTTGAGTGAAAACAAATTATAAACATTTCATATGGGTACAGTGTTGCATGACCGTGCAATTGTCATTTAACGTGTGACAGCGCTGAAAGATGAAAATTGGCCTGGGTAGGAAGGGGGTAAAAATACCCAGTAGGCAAGTGGTTAATGGAGGTTTTAAGGAGAGTATCAGGGGTGCAACCCTTGGGCTTTGGCATATCTCCCACAATGAAAAACTTCCATACTTTCTTAATGAAAGTGGAATAACCTTTTAAACCCCTCAGAGGTAATATCATCTTTGTAGATGTTCTCATATAAACACACAGTTTATCGGATATGCTTCCAAGCCTTTAGTAGCAGTAATGAACTCTCATGGCTGCATGTTTTTTATGGACCTTTCTTTTCAGCTTGTTTGACATTGTATAATTGATCCCTAAGGTTATTTTAAATCATGAAAGTGTTTCTCATGCTCTGGTCAACTTCTGTTATGCTTCTAATAAACATCCATATACATACAGGTACTCACAGATCTTAGACTCTGCATTTTAGATATTTAATGCATAGTTCTCGTTATACTGATAAATGGAGATGAACCAATGGCTAACATAAATTCTAAAAGACTTTAAAATGTCGAGTCTCTTGCTTTAGCTTTATTGATCCTTTCACAGGCCATATTATCACATGATCTGCTTATGACAGATTCTTCAGTATGCAGGGAACTTAAAGTGATTGTTATTTTTATAGGAAAAAAAATGAGCCTTTACAAACATGTTATACTTACCTGCTCTGCTAAAGTGGATTTGCACAGAGCAGCCCAGATCCTCCTCTTCTCGGGTCCCTCTTCTGTGATCCTGGCCCCTCCCTCATGTTCAGTGCCCCCACAGCAAGCAGCTTACTATGGGGGCACCCGAGCCAGGTCACAGCTCTCTGTGTCCATTCAGACATGGAGCCCTGACCCAGTCCCGCCACCTCTCTCCCCTGATTGGCTAGATGACTTTGATTGACAGCAGCTGGAGCCAATGGTGGCGCTGCTGTGTATCAGCCAATCTGGAAGGAGAATCTCGAACGGCTGAGACATTCGTGGACATCGCTGGACAGAGAGGGACCTCAGGTAAATGTTAGGGGGTCTGAAGGGGGCTGCTGCCCACTGAAGGCTTTTTATCTTAATGCATAGAATGCATCAAGATAAAAAACCTTGTGCCTTTACAACCCCTTTAAAGCGGGCCTTGCACCTAAAATGCAGGGACCCCTTTTTAAGTCTCCTCCTCTTTCTGAAATGCAGCAAACCTAATTACATTTATTTATCCACTTATTTACCTGTTATTTATTCATTTAGGGGTGGAAAAAGTTAGTACACTTGCCTTTCCCCCAGCTTCTCCTCCTACTGTTACTGCTCCTCTAATGTGGTGAAAAATGATCTATAGCCAAAAACAAGGTACCAATAGGATTTTTTTCATGGTATTTGGTGTAATGTTTCGAAAAGCTATGACCTGGAAAGCCTTTCTTTATATTCTTAATGTGCTCCTTCAATCCGATCTGCAATTTTCTGATTGTCCTCCCTATGTACTACTTCCCACAGGGACAGATAATCATATAAACAACATTATTAGTGTTGCTGGTCATAAAGGAATGTATATTGTATTCGCTAAGGGTTTGATTGGATCTAAATGTGGTAATTTTCCTGCCTTTAAAATGATTCATTTTGCACACTTCATATTTGCAACTTGAAAAAAACACATTTTAGGTGGGAGTTGTATTATATTTGGAACAATTGTATTTCTTAGTGAAGGCGCACCTCTAAAAAACACATCTGGTTTGTCAAGTATTCGTGGTCCCAAAATAGGATCATTTTTGATCACTGCCCAATGTTTTTTAATAATTCTCTTAATTGTCCAATGCTGGCTAGAGTAGAAAGTAGTAAAAGCCCATTCAAAGGATTTATTATTGGAATTAGAACTAGCCCTTGGTTTAGTGTCCAGGAGCAATTTTCTAGCTCCACTAGCAACTTCCTCTATGACCCTAAATGACCCTAAATTAACTGAATCATAGCCTTTTTCTATAAAATATTTCTTTAGTGGTTCAGTTTATTGATAATAGTCATTAATGTTGGTGCAGTTTTGCCTCAAATGCAGAAAATGGCTTTTAGGGATTGATTTAATCCAAGATGGATGATGGCAACTGTCTACCTCTACGACATCCTCCTCCCATCTGGCCATAAATAAGTTAGCCATGCTAGGTGCAAATTTAGCACCCATGGCTATGCCACAACTTTGTATATAATATTGGACCCCAAACCAAAAATAACTGTGGGTCATTAGAGTATTTTAACACATCCATAATATAATCTGTCCGTCTAGATGGAAGAAAACTTTTGCTAGTTAGATAATATCTCATAGCTTCTAAACTGTGCAAATGTGAAATTACGGTGTACAGGGAGGTGACGTCTGCTGTAGCCATAATGTATACATCTTTCGATTCCAATTGTTTAATGTGTTGATAACATGGGTGGTATCTCTTAAATATGAAGGAGTCTCCTTAACTAGAGGCTGTAAAAACTCATGTACATATTTGTCTATCCGAGACGAAACAGAATCGATACCACTAATAATTGGGCATCCTGGTGGGTTCACTTGGTCTTTGTGCATTTTGGGTAAATAATAAATAACGTGGAATCTTGGTGCGGTGGGAGCTAAAAACCGCCTCTCTTTTTTATTCAGAATGCCCTCTGCATAACCCCTATAAATAATGGCTTGTAATTCTCTCTTACTGTATATGTGGAAGTGGGATTGTTCTCTAAGAGAGCATAAGTATCACAATCAGACAATAGTCTGAGCATCTCTGCTTCATAGGTTTCTTTTTTAAAACAACAATTCTGACTTCCGGTTCCAGAGCCGTTTGTAGGAGACAGGGAGATCGGCAGCTCCGTTCAGCCAGTAGAAGAAAACCTGCGTATTAAGCCCCCTCTCTCCCCCTCCGGACAAACTCCACAGAAACCCCTGTGCTGCCGGGGATGGAGAGGTATCTCTCACGGCCGCGATCCTGTTCCGGATCTCATTCGAGAGACGCTTCTCCCTCCCCCTCAGGAGCTCCAGAGAGATCTAAGATGGCCGCTGCAGCATCTGCCTCTCCTCTCACACAGAATGATCTCCAGCCACAGCACACAGGTAATCCCTGTGAGGGAGACAATTGCACTGAGAATATGAATGCCAGTGGGACAGGGAACCAGGAGGCTCCAGTCTCCTATGATAAAATAGCCCAAGCGGTAGCAGCCCTGCTCTCCCCCGCAGTGGACAGAGCGGTATCTGCAGGCATCCTGCAGCTCCGCAAAGGGCTGGATGACCACTTTCAGAGGATAATGGAGGCTGAGCAACGTATATCCTCTTTGGAAGATGACCAATATACAATGAATGCGACTTTCGAAAAATGTACTCAAGCCCAGCAGCATCTACATGAATGAATGGAGGATCTAGAAAATCGTTCCAGAAGGAACAACCTCCGGATAATAGGACTCCCCGAGTCATTCAAGCATGGCTCACTCCTTGATTTTTGCACCTCTGGCCTCCCAGAAGCCCTCAGCTTACACCATAGATGCACTGTGGAAAGGGCTCATCGGATCGGGGCCCCAGCAAACTAACAAAATTGCTGAAGACCAATCATTGTGAAATACCTGAATTACGTGGACCGTACGGAAATTTTGCAGAGCTTTCGGAAGGCACGATCCGTGATGATAAAGGGTCACAAGCTCCTCATCTTCGCGGATTGTTCTGCCGAGGTATCCTGCAAATGCAAGGATTTCCAACCAATGTGTGCTGAGTTATTCAAACGCAGCGTTCGTTTCACGTTGGCCTACCCTGCAGTCCTTTGTTTGCAAGCCCCGGATGGGGAACAGCTCACTTTTCAATCCCCTGAAAAGGCAATCGCTTTCCTGCGTACACTTTCATCACCAACCAAGCATCCATCTTCTGACACCTACGCAGAAAAAGTGAAAAGTGGGCCCAGGGAGCAAAGGAGCCCCAGGAAGGATCCGCCAAATTGTCTAAAGCACACCTCCTCAATTGATCAACTCACTCTTCGCTGAAATCAACTTTTAAAGAGAGCCCATCGCCCATGGAAGTGACGGACGTATCCTTTCTATTGGAGTCCTGATCCATCAGGAACCTACCGCCTCTGTCCACATAGTGTAAACCTAGAAATGTCACATGTTACTCTCCATTTGAGTTTCCTTCATGGAGTTACTGTTCTTATGTTCCAAGTTTCATCTATTTCATATTTCATATTTCCTCGCCAATCAAATCATTCCTTTGCTGCTGTATGCTAAACAGCAGCAAAGGAAATGATGTCATCTCTCCTCGGCTCGGTATTTTCCGTTCCGTTGCCGAGGAGAGAAGACTGCAATGTGAGTGTAAAATACACACACAGTAGAACATGCCAGGCACACAAAACACCCCCCTTTACCCCCCGATCCCCCCGATCACCCCCTAATTCCCCCCCCCCCGTCACACTGACACCAAGCAGTTTATTTATTTATTTATTTTTTTTTTTTCTGATTACTGCATGGTGTCAGTTTGTGACAGTTACTGTGTTAGGGCAGTTAGTATTAGCCCCCTTTAGGTCTAGGGTACCCCCCTAACCCCCCCTAATAAAGTTTTAACCCCTTGATCACCCCCCGTCGCCAGTGTTGCTAAGCGATCATTTTTCTGATCTCTGTATTAGTGTCGCTGGTGATACTAGTTAGGGAGGTAAATATTTAGGTTCGCCGTCAGCGTTTTATAGCGACAGGGACCCCCATATACTACCTAATAAATGTTTTAACCCCTTGATTGCCCCCTAGTTAACCCTTTCACCACTGATCACCGTATAACTGTTACGAGTGACGCTGTTTATTTTTTATAGTGTCAGGGCACCCGCCGTTTATTACCGAATAAAGGTTTAGCCCCCTGATCGCCCGGCGGTGATATGTGTCGCCCCAGGCAGCGTCAGGTTAGCGCCAGTACCGCTAACACCCACGCACGCAGCATACGCCTCCCTTAGTGGTATAGTATCTGAACGGCTCAATATCTGATCCGATCAGATCTATACTAGCGTCCCCAGCAGTTTAGGGTTCCCAAAAATGCAGTGTTAGCGGGATCAGCCCAGATACCTGCTAGCACCTGCGTTTTGCCCCTCCGCCCAGTCCAGCCCAGCCCACCCAAGTGCAGTATCGATCGATCACTGTCACTTACAAAACACTAAACGCATCACTGCAGCGTTCGCAGAGTCAGGCCTGATCCCTGCGATCGCTAACAGTTTTTTTGGTAGTGTTTTGGTGAACTGGCAAGCACCAGTGGCCTAGTACACCCCAGTCATAGTCAAACCAGCACTGCAGTAACACTTGGTGACGTGGCGAGTCCCATAAGTGCAGTTCAAGCTGGTGAGGTGGCAAGCACAAGTAGTGACCCGCTGCCACCAAGAAGAAGACAAACACAGGCCCGTCGTGCCCATAGTGCCTTTCCTGCTGCATTCACCAATCCTAATTGGGAACCCACCACTTCTGCAGCGCCCGTACTTCCCCCATTCACATCCCCAACCAAATGCAGTCGGCTGCATGAGAGGCATTTTCTTTATGTCCTCCCGAGTACTCCTACCCACCGAACCCCCCAAAAAAGATGTTGTGTCTGCAGCAAGCGCGGATATAGACGTGACACCCGCTATTATTGTCCCTCCTGTCCTGACAATCCTGGTCTTTGCATTGGTGAATGTTTTGAACGCTACCATTCACTAGTTTAGTATTAGCGTAGGGTACAGCATTGCACAGACTAGGCACACTTTCACAGGGTCTCCCAAGATGCCATCGCATTTTGAGAGACCCGAACCTGGAACCGGTTACAGTTATAAAAGTTAGTTACAAAAAAAAGTGTAAAAAAAAAAAAATATATAAAATAAAAAAAAAAATAGTTGTCGTTTTATTGTTCTCTCTCTCTCTATTCTCTCTCTATTGTTCTGCTCTTTTTTACTGTATTCTATTCTGCAATGTTTTATTGTTATTACCCTGTTTCCCTGAAAATAAGACCTAGCATGATTGTCGGTGATGGCTGCAATATAAGCCTTACCCCCCAAATAAGCCCTACCCTGTTTCCCCGAAAATAAGCCCTACCCTAAAAATAAGACCTACAAGGACTTTAACTAGAGCTTATTTGGGGGGGTAGGGCTTATATTGCAGCCATCACTGGCAATCACGCTAGGTCTTATTTTCGGGGAAACAGGGTATGTTTTATCATGTTTGCTTTTCAGGTATGCAATTTTTTATACTTTACCGTTTACTGTGTTTTATTGTTAACCATTTTTTTGTCTTCAGGTACGCCATTCACGATTTTGAGTGGTTATACCAGAATGATGCCTGCAGGTTTAGGTATCATCTTGGTATCATTCTTTTCAGCCAGCCGTCGGCTAATTAGCCTCTAGACTGCTTTTACAAGCAGTGGGAGAGAATGCCCCCCCCCCACCGTCTTCCGTGTTTTTCTCTGGCTCTTCTGTCTCAACAGGGAACCTGAGAATGCAGCCGGTGATTCAGCCAGCTGACCATAGAGCTGATCAGAGACCAGAGTGGCTCCAAACATCTCTATGGTCTAAGAAACCGGAAGCTACGAGCATTTCATGACTTAGATTTCGCCGGATGTAAACAGCGCCATTGGGAAATTGGGAAAGCATTTTATCACACCGATCTTGGTGTGGTCAGATGCTTTAAGGGCAGAGGAGAGATCTAAGGTCTAATAGACCCCCATTTTTTCAAAAAAGAGTACCTGTCACTACCTATTGCTATCATAGGGGATATTTACATTCCCTGAGAAAACAATAAAAATGATTAAAAAAAAATGAAAGGAACAGTTTAAAAATAAGATAAAAAAGCAAAAAAATAATAAAGAAAAAAAAAAAAAAAAAAGCACCCCTGTCCCCCCCTGCTCTCGCGCAAAGGCGAACCCAAGCGTCGGTCTGGCGTCAAATGTAAATAGCAATTGCACCATGCATGTGAGGTGTCACCACGAACGTCAGATCGAGGGCAGTCATTTTAGCAGTAGACCTCCTCTGTAAATCTAAAGTGGTAACCTGTAAAGGCTTTTAAAGGCTTTTAAAAATGTATTTAGTTAGTCACCACTGCACGTTTCTGCGAAATTTTAAAGCATGTCATGTTTGGTATCCATGTACTCGGCCTAAGATCATCTTTTTTATTTCATCAAACATTTGGGCAATATAGTGTGTTTTAGTGCATTAAAATTTTACAAAGTGTGTTTTTTTCCCCAAAAAATGCGTTTGAAAAATCGCTGCGCAAATACTGTGTGAAAAAAAAAAAATGAAACACCCAACATTTTAATCTGTAGGGCATTTGCTTTAAAAATATATATAATGTTTGGGGGTTCAAAGTAATTTTCTTGCAAAAAAAAAAATGTTTTCATGTAAACAAAAAGTGTCAGAAAGGGCTTTGTCTTCAAGTAGTTAGAAGAGTGGGTGATGTGTGACATAAGCTTCTAAATGTTGTGCATAAAATGCCAGGACAGTTCAAAACCCCCCCAAATGACCCCATTTTGGAAAGTAGACACCCCAAGCTATTTGCTGAGAGTCATGTTGAGTCCATGGAATATTTTATATTGTGACTCAAGTTGCGGGAAAGAGACAAATTTTTTTTTTTTTTTTTTGCACAAAGTTGTCACTAAATGATATATTGCTCAAACATGCCATGGGAATATGTGAAATTACACCCCAAAATACATTCCGTTGCTTCTCCTGAGTACGGGGATACCACATGTGTGAGACTTTTTGGGAGCCCAGCCGCGTACGGGCCCCCGAAAACCAAGCACCGCCTTCAGGCTTTCTAAGGGCGTAAATTTTTGATTTCACTCTTCACTGCCTATCACAGTTTCGGAGGCCATGGAATGCCCAGGTGGCACAACCCCCCCCAAATGACCCCATTTTGGAAAGTAGACACCCCAAGCTATTTGCTGAGAGGTATAGTGAGTATTTTGCAGACCTCACTTTTTGTCACAAAGTTTTGAAAATTGAAAAAAGAAAAAAAAAAAAAAGTTTTTTATTGTCTTTCTTCATTTTCAAAAACAAATGAGAGCTGCAAAATACTCACCATGCCTCTCAGCAAATAGCTTGGGGTGTCTACTTTCCAAAATGGGGGCAGAGGTGATCAAATACCATCAAAAGAAAGCTCTATTTGTGGGAAGAAAAGGACGCAAATTTCGTTTGGGTACAGCATTGCATGACCGCGCAATTAGCAGTTAAAGCAACGCAGTGCCAAATTGGAAAAAGTCCTCTGGTCCTTAGGCAGCATAATGGTCCGGGGCTAAAGTGGTTAACATATATAAATTAAATAAATTTGATATGCGGGAAGAAAATAAAGCAAGAATCATTTGCTTCAGTTTTTTTATTTAATTTAAAATGAAATTGCCAACATAATACTTAAAGAAAGAGATCTATGAATAAACATACTGTATTTTTCGCTCCATAAGACGCACCTAACCATAAGACACACCTAGGTTTTAGAGGTTGAAAAAAAGAAAAAATATTCTGAACCAAATGGTGTACTAAATCATTTTCCAGTGCCCATGAAATGCAAAGGAGTGACCATGCCATAGAAATGCAGAGTGACCATTGCCTTACCTGATGTTATCCCAGCGGCCTGCCTATTCCTCCTGTCCTCGGTCCGCCCTCCTCCTCCTCCCCGGCCATCGTTCCTGGGAGCCGACTCCTGCCTTCGCCTCTTCCTCCGGCCGCTCCTGTCAGAGTCACCGTCCCTGCATTTCTCTGCCTCTATGGTGCCGGCTCCCTGAGGGACAGCTGGCACTTCTCCCTCCTCCATCAGGCCTATGGTAGCCTGTTTTCTGTCTCTCCCGGTGCCCATGGGGGGTTTGAATTATGTCCCCGCTCTCTTGCCTCCCTTCCGGTGGTGGCTGCGGGAGGCAATGCGATCGGTGGCAGGGGGTGGTGCCAGCAGCGGAAGGGGGGCGGTGCCAGTGTTGGCTGGGGGGGTGGTGCCAGCAACGGTGGGGGGCGATGACTATTGTATATTCACACCATAAGATGCAGGGACATTTTCCCCCATAATTCTGGGGGAAAAAAGTGTGTCTTATAGTCTGAAAAATACGATATGTTTATGTTTGCATAAGTTGTACACCCCAGTCAAGAGATTTTGATGATATATTAAATATATTAACAATATCACACAAATGTAATACATAAAACAATTCTCAAGAAAACGTTTGCATAAAGGTGTTTTTTTTTCCAAAGTTAAGCAAGTAAAGTGTAAATACTTAGATATAACTTTAAACACACATAAAATAAATATATTTTAACATCTTAAGGCCCCTTTCACAGGATCGGCCCGCTCGCCTGTCTGTTTTTCAGGCGGATCTGAGTGGGCCACCCATTGACTTCTATGGGCAGGCAGATGTCAGCGGAGATGTGTCCGCTGACACCCGCCTGCCATCCGATCCAACAAGATCCTTTCAAAGCAGACGGATGGCAATACTTTCGCCATCCATCCAGTGGATTGGATCAGATGGGATTGGATGAAAACGGACAGGCTGTCCGTTTTCACCTGATCTCCCCATAGAGAACAGCAGGGCTCTGACAGGTCCATCCCTGCACAGTGAGCGGAGATGGACCTGTCATCTGCCTGCTCAGCGAGGATCAACGGAGCGATCCCCCCCCCCGAGCTAGCGGAGTCTGTCCAATGGATCTGCTCCGTGTGAACCCAGCCTTAAATAGTCTGGTACAAACAACCTAATCTGTAGTGCAATTTAAATTCAAAACAACAAGTATCTTCATCAGAAACTAATTTAGGCGAAGGGCTCTATCACCTAAACATTGTTTTTACTGTGAATGAAGAGGAAAACAATTATTGTAAATTATATATCTATACATTGTGTTAGCAAAATTGCAAGTAAATGCATAAATCAGGAAAAAAATTATAAATGAGAAGTTAATGAACTGGTTTTCATTTGGAAATATGTAATGTACATATTAGGCCACAGGTGATGTCATAAACGGAAGACTCCCCAGACACATTTAAAACACATTTTTCTCCTAAATTAAGCAAAAGCTTGCAGTTGCTAACGCAATCTATAGTTCATTTTCAATCATGCTTTAATCTCTTAATTCACAGGTGATACAGTCCCTTTAACTTCTGTCCATTACCAATAAATAGCTTATTTTTTTAAAACAATTTAACATACAAATAATTGAAATAAAGGATGTGCATTAAGACTGACTGTTATGCCCCGTACACACGGTCGGACTTTGTTCGGACATTCCGACAACAAAATCCTAGGATTTTTTCCGACGGATGTTGGCTCAAACTTGTTTTGCCTACACATGGTCGCACAAAGTTGTCGGAATTTCCGATCGACAACAACGCGGTGACATACACCACGTACGACGAGACTAGAAAAGGCCGGTTCAGAACCAAGCGCGGCACCCTTTGGGCTCCTTTTGCTAATCTCGTGTTAGTAAAAGTTTGGTGAGAGACGATTCGCGCTTTTTCAGACTCGTGGCTTTCAGATCGTTTTCTGACGTTCAGTTTGTGCTTGTGGGTTTGTATCTGCTCTTCAGTGCGTGCAGTCAGTTCGTATCAGAGTTTTCTGTGTGATCTTGCCTGCTCGTTGCTGTTTTTCAGGTCGCTCTTCACAGGCCTTGCTGTTCTTCAGTGCGTTCTGTTACTTCGTTCTGAGCAGCCGACCGTTTTCTAGCCATGTTTCGTATGCGTACTCCTCGTAGAGTTCGTGCTGTGCGGGGGCTTGGTGTTGGGGTCCTGACCTTGACACAAGTCCAGTCCATGAACAGGGTGAGGAGGAGTTCATGGACCAAGAATTGGTTGCTTCAGCGTGACCAGTTCTGTCATATGCCTTTGCTCCGTGAGATCCGTGAGAATAATCCTGATGATTTCAGGAACTTTCTCAGGATGACGGACCCCGTGTTTCACCGTTTGTTGGCTTCGCTGACCCCCTATATCAGCAGGCAGGATACCTGCATGAGGCAAGCCATCACTCCGGAGCAGAGGTTGGTCGCTACCTTGCGGTATTTGGCCACAGGGAGAAGTCTGCAGGACCTCAAGTTCTCGACAGGCATCTCCCCCCAGGCTCTTCTTTGTGGACATTTACTGCTTGTGTTTGTTTGAGCTGACCCTGACAGAAATGTGTGGAGTGCAGAAAATGTCGTGATTGTGTAACCTTATACAAAGCACTGTTGGCTGTTATTTACTAAATGCAAAGACACTTTTCACTACAAGTGCACTTGCAACTGCACTGAAACTGCACTTGTAGTGCAAAGTGGATTTCCCCTTAGGAAATAACCCCCATTTTCTCATAAAACAACAATTACATCACCCCAAAAGTGTTGTAGCATTGAGACAATAATCCACACATTCTTGATGAACAATCTTTTTATTACCTGCACAATCACATGTGCATTTACCAAAGGTTTTTCTGACAAACCAACATGTTTGTTGTATAACAATTTTTGTGGTGTCATTATCCAAAATCAAAATGTGCATTTTATAGAAAACAGGCATGTGTAAAACCAACAAGAAAGACACAAATCTTGATCTTACAAAGTTCACATTTGGTAGAACTGGAAGGCAATATCAGACATGAGTATTTAGGAACTGTGTTTGATATTGCGTTCAGATGGGGGGAAATCACCCCTGGCAAAGCCAAATTTGGAAGATGCACACAAATTTCACAATGTCAACATGTGCTAGCTGCCATCACGGGGGATCAAGGGACGTGTTTTGGGGGAGAAAGCCCTTCCTCACCGCTACTTTATTATTGAGGAAGGGGTTGCACCCCCAAAACGCGCCCATTGATCTCCCGTGATGGCAGATAGCACATGTTGACACACTGTGTGCATCCTCCAAATTTGGCTTTGGGAAAAATCACAAAAACATTTCGCACATTGTAGCAGACAAAAGAAGAAAGTGATTTGGAGGGGCTTTAAACTCGCCCCAAAACATCAATGATGTTTTTATATTTTGGAATAACATCATTGATGTTTTGCTTGATGTTTTCCAATTGTAAATTACACCCCATGATCTCCCCGATCACAATCTGGGCACTTTCTGATGTGAAAGGATCTTCATCCACAACCTCACGATCACCTAAAAAGAGAGGAACCCCAAAATAAATTAGGTGTAAAAAATATGCCGCCATCCATCTCTTATCTGAGCCTGTGGTCGCAGACACTCACCTGTTGTGGTGACTACTTCCACCACGTCTTCATCCTCCTGCTCATCTTGTGTTGGGGGGATTTCACCTTCTTCCAGAGGGGGGGGGGGCTCTGGTCTCCTCACATGAGGGGTGTCCTCCGAGTCTTTTCTCCCCTATGTAAAACAAAAATGGTATAATTAGCACACAGATATTTGATGGCAGAACTATATAAAGATGAAACATTGCTTGGAAGTGGGGTACAATGATATATTTTAGCAGAGTTCCAAGATGTAGCTTTTTTAGTGCCCTTTGTCAAGCTGCAATACTTTACCTGTTTAGTACAAGCTTCACAGATGTAGCCCCCCCTATAGTATACACTGGAGCACCTGTGTGGCCCCCCTAATAAAAATGGTGTTCTGGGGTCCCACACTAGTGCTCCAGTGTCCAGATGTGAAAACAGCTGCTCAGTGTCCTCTCCTTACACACAATCTAGTTTGCATTTCATTCTAGTAACAAAGCCATCTACACAACCCAATTCTTTGAAGACAAGTATAGGGCCTCAAAATGGTGGCCAAATGCATATGGCCTAAACAATGGTATTTTCTAGTCCGCAAAAAAAATGTGTGATCCGAACGAATAATGTGCCCATGAACATGAAAGTTGCCATTTTAAACTGTACAACAGTTCCTAAAAGCACATGGAGCAGCACGAACGTAATAAACACAAAAAAAATAGGAACACAGCACAACTACTTACTTTTTTGCAGCACTCTCCGGATCTTTCTGTACTGCTCATGTTCTCGTAATTTCAGGTCCGACCACCGCTTCCTGAGCTGATCTTTCGATCGTCGTACCCCGAATTTCCGGTGCAGACTCCTGACCACTTTCGCCATGATCTTGGCCTTTCGGACATTGGGGTTGGGGTAAGGCCCATACTTTCCATCATAGTCGGCCCTCTTCAGGATGTCCACCATTTCCAACATCTCCCCAAAGGACATATTTGAGTCCTTTAATCTCCTTCTGGATCTGGACGTTTCAGGCTCCGGCCTTTCCTCCTCCTCCTCGTTGCTCCAATTCTCAGGATCCTGCTGTCTCTCCGCCATGTGGTCTTCCTCCACTGCGCCGAACGAAAAGGGGCGGGGAATAGAATAGAAAGAACGTCAGGGGCGGGCGGAGTTATACGCATGCGCAGTGTGTATAAATCGTAACGCGCGCGTCTTACGTACGATCTGTGAGCGGAGGAAGGAGCATCGGAGACGCCGATCGTGCTAACGAAGGTAGGATCTAAACTTGGCCCTATACTGCTTCGAAATTGAAGCCTATATTGTAACAAGATTAGGGGAGTTTGGCCTGACATTAGGCTTTGTCTTGTGTTGTGTCTTGCATAGAAAATGGATGGGTTCAACGACCACAATTTCCTGCCCCTGTTCATAGACAAGTACAGGGAGCTGCCCTGTCTGTGGCATGTGAGACACCCCCACTATAATCACAAACAGAAGAGGCAGGCAGCGCTGGAGAAACTGCTGGAGTTGGTGAAGCCAGTGGTCCCCACAGCAACCATCCCTTATTTAAAAGCTAAAATTGGTGGCCTGAGGAGCACTTATCTTAGGGAGCGCAAGAAGGTCACAGATTCCCAGAGATCCGGAGCTGCAGCAGATGACGTTTATGTCCCCAGGCTGTGGTACTATGAGAGACTGCGATTTCTGTCAGACCACACTGAAGTCAGGGAATCCCTCTCTACTCTTCCTTCCACGCTTCCTTCCACCCCAGCTGAGGCTTCTGATGTCCAACCTAGGCCTTCCAGACAGGAAGAAGTGGAGGAGCCCAGCTGGAGTCAGGTATAGCATTCTTCTACAGATTTCTGGTCAATCAATAAATGATGTTTATTAGATGTTATTATTGATCACTAATTGCTGATTGAAAAAAGTGTTTTACATATCAATAGACAGTAGTGGGCACCCAAAATTGGGACAAGAATGAAAACTGCTGGGCTCAGAAGGATAGTCTGTTATATTTGTTAACATTCAATTTGCAGCAGTCAGGAGGTGAAAATTGTGTGTGATTGATGAAAAAAAAACTAAAACTATGTCCCTTTTTCATACACAGGAAGACCTCAGCCAGGAGGAGGCTGTGGAACGTGGCAGTCAGGAGGAGGCGGGGATTAGTGGCAGCCAGGAGGAGGCGGGGATTAGTGGCAGCCAGGAGGAGGCGGGGCTAAGTGTCAGCCAAGAGAAGCCTGGGACCAGTCGCAGCCTGACTGAGTCTCAGGTTCCTCCCCTCCGCCTGCCATACAAAAGGGCCAGGAAGGCCACTCCGAGTCCCGTGCAGGATTCAGCATACAGGCTGATCCAGGAGGCTTCGGCGTCCCTCCGAGCCTTCCCCAGTCCTGAAGAGGCCTTTGCCTGCATGGCTGCCACAAAATTGCAGGGCATGCAGGAGGGCCAACGCAAGATTTCTGAGGACCTGATTTATAAAGTCCTACGTAAGGGGGAGAGTGGGGAACTGACACACAAGACAGATGTCATGGAGAGGGACGATCCTCCTCCTCCTCCTGCTGCCACAACTCCACCACCACAGCCAAAGCCTGTAAGGAAGCGTGGAAGGAAGACCAAAGAGTGATTGCCCTGGGTTCAGTCTGGTCTGACAGAAGATGCAGTCTCTCGTATGACCACAGCCTGGGGACACACATGTCATCTGCTGCTTTCCGGATCTCTGGGACTTCTGGACCAGACTGCCCTCCCTTAGATAAGGACTCCTCAGGCCACCAATTTTGCTTTTAAATAATTGATGTCTGCCCTGGGGGTCCAAGGCTTTACCCACTTCTGCAGTTTCTCCAGCGTTGCCTCCCTCATTGTTTAGTTGTGAGCCCTTAATAAAATATTTTTCGGGAAATTCTACTCTCCTGTGTGTGTTTTCATCCAAAAAGGACAGTTTGTTGGTGACGATTCAGGTACATTTCTAAAGTACAATGTGAAATTAACAAGGGACAACAACACCAAACAATCTCCTACAGATTAAATAGAACAACATATTAGTGGTGTTGTGGGAACTTGTCACCAAAAACACACAAACATTTTCGGGAATACAAATCCAAATCACCAAAAAAATAAAAATAAAAAGAGAAACACAAAAAAAGATTCTACATTAAAGTAAAAAAAACCTAAAAAAAAAAAATATGTTGTCAGATGTGAGAAATCAAAATATATTGAGGGAATCCCGATAAATAGTAACGAAAAAAGTTTGTGAGAAGTGTGTGTGAATATGAGCATCAAAACGACTTAATTCTTGTCACATTATAAAGAAGAAGAGAGTGCGCTGTATTAAACCATTTTGAACATTGCAGTGTGACGAAAGTGCTTTATCCATTACGAACGCTAAGTTTACCAGAACGAGCTGTCCCGTGTCTGAATTTCTTCTGAGCATGCGTGGCACTTTGTGCGTCGGAACAGGCCACACACGGTCGGAATTGACGCGATCGGATTTTGTTGTCGGAAAATTTTATCTCCTGCTGTTCAACTTTGTGTGTCGGAAAATCCGATGGAAAATGTCCGATGGAGCCCACACACGGTCGGAATTTCCGACAACACGCTCCGATCGGACATTGTCCATCGGAAAATCCGACCGTGTGTACGGGGCATTAGAGTAGGTTCACATTGTTGCAATTTGGCATGTGATTTGACATGTCAAATCACATGCCAAACCGGCGGCTATTGCAGGGAATGGGACGTCCGAAACGGTGCGCACCGATGCCGCACCAATTCCCAAAAGTAGTTTCTGTACTACTTTTGGCAACTTCGGGTGCGATTTCAATAGACATCTGACATCTGACATGTTGACTGACATGTTGGTATGAAATCGTGCGAGTTCTGCTGAACTCGCACAATTTCAATCCTGTAGCAGTGTGAGCCTAGGCTAAACTCTAAATTAACTTTTTTTTTTTAAACTGGTAACTGTTAGTGCATGTCTTCTTGTTTGTTTACGGCCAAAACGATCATTTATATCTTCCACAGAAACAGATTCAAGAACCTGTTTTTCTATTGAAAGAACTGCAAGACCGTGTAATATAGACTGTCCCATTCAGGCCCGCTGATAGAAATCATGGGGCCCCTTTAGCTCCACCCCTGGTCCCTCCTTCAGCCCCACCCCTGGTCCCTCCCTAGACCCCAGCTTGAAACAAAGTGCAGGTTTGTCTTCAAGTGATATTTACCACTGTAGACAGTGCCACCCTTTGCCGTAAATGTCATAATGTACTGCAGACAATGCCATCCATGCCACCAATGCCATATTGTACTGCAGACAGTGCCACCCATGCCGCCATTGCCATAATCTACTGCAGACAGTGCCACCCATGCTGCCAATGCCATAATGCCATTGGCAGCATGGGTGGCACTGCCTGCAGTACATTATGGCATTGGTGCATGGGTGGCACTGTCTGTAGCACATTTAGGGATTGGTGGCTATAATGTATAGATGCTGCTGTAGTAGTAGTAGATCTTGAATCATCACCCCCCCCGTCCCCCCAAGCAAGCACACACCTGTGTTAGCCAGGCCCCAGAAGTCCTTCAGCTGCCTGGACTGGAGTGTCAGTCAGTATCACAAGCAATTTCAGTCAGTCTGTCAGCTGCTTCCTCCTTTTCTTCTGCCGCCGCCGTTTGCCTCACAGCTTCTTCTCTCAGGCAGAGGAGAACAGAGCAAATCGCCAAGAGCGGAGGGAGAGGAATCACTCTGCCGCGCCAGGGAAGGCAATATGCAGGACGCTGGCCGGGACTTGAGCCAGCACAAGGAGCGGGTGCGGAAGAGACATTCTTCCGCACCCGAAATAGAAGAAATAGTCCCTCCCTGCCACCCACAAGAACACTTGTATGGAGTTACCAAAAATTTAAAAAGCCATGAAAAAGTCAGCAGGGGGAAGGGTTGGGCTTGTTCGGTCATGGCTGGAGGAATTTTTTTAATTTATTTTTTCTGCATGCATTCGTTCTTTGTTCAGGTTGCCCGGGCCCCCCTGCTGGCCAGGCCCGGTACAACAGGGCCAGTTGTACTGGCCTATCAGCGGCCCTGGTTCCATTGTACATCTCAACCAATTGTGCAGTTGCCTGAGTGCACTGAAAGATCTCTCACAACTGCAACTGCTCACAGGAATAGATAGAGCAATTTGAATATTTTTTTTTACAGTTGGGAACTTTAAAGGATCTAACTGTTGATAGACTTGATCCATTGATATTTGTTCACCATGCAGTTGTTTCCGTGCAAATACATTTTTGGCAACAAGCACTTGCTCACATTTGAGTTCAATTTTGTAATGCCTAGCAATCTTAGCTAAATCCTCAGACAAAAAATGTGGCGAAAGTGAACTGCAAGCCAATCCCTCACATCAGTTCTTTTTTGATACTAGAAAATCTATGGTCTAGTTCAGATTGCATGCAGTCTACACATGGAAAAAATATCTTGGTTCTGAAGTCATCTTTGGAACTGATATCTTCACGAGAAAAACTAGGTTCAGTCACACAGTCTTCCATGTACTTTCATTTTTTTTCTTTGGACAACCACTTCCTCACCTTCTGTGTTGACACTAGCCAATAAGATTTCAGCTTTCTGAAGCAGCTCTGAGGCTTTTTCAGTTGTGCGCATGGATTTTAAAGTACTAAAAACTGCCTCTGAGGTCAACTGCTTTAGCCAAATCTAGACTCTCTTTTTGGAGCATTTAATGGAATCCCTCTGTTGTATTGAATAAAGTTTGGAACATAAAAAGACAAAAAAAATACAGAGATTTTTTAAAATTTTGACAACAAACCAGATGCAGTACTTGATTTTATCGCAAAACTAATTAGTGCGTTCACAGAGCGTATCTGGCAAGACCAGCGGGTATCTGATAGCCTGAACTAGTTCACCTGGTTGCAAGTCTAATGTGGATTGCACATCTTTGAACTTTTGATGGTGAATAAGAGATGTGCTAAAAAATATATAATTTTCGATTGTATTAAAAAAATCCTTGGCTTCTTTTATTGCTTTGCAAGTATGGCACAATACAAGATTGAGTTTGTGAGCATAGTAGTGCACATATATAGCTTCTGGGTGGTATTTCTTGAGTTTTGCTTGGATGCCACCACTCACTCCACTCATGGCTGCTGCACCATCATAAGTTTGTGCAACGCATAAAAGACTATCTAGCCAATAATCTTTCAAACACTCCTGCAAAGATTGGGTGATTGAATCCGCACAGAAATTTTTCAATTCCTTGAAAGAAAGAAAATGTTCTTTTATTTCACCATTTTCAGGTAAAATATAATGGATACACATGGCTAATTGTTCTTTTTGATGATCTCTTGCCTCATCTGCCATTACTGAATAAAGACCAGAAGCCTTCAATTCTTGGACTATCTTACTGCTAACTTCCTCAGAGCAGCACCGAATAATTACATTCTGAGATGAAGGAGAAGTATAGGTAGCTTTTGCAGGTGGTGTATAATTTTTGAGGAAGGGGTAAAATTTAGAAAGCAAACTTAAACATTCCTTAAAATTTTCCTTATTTTGACTATTTTCCGACTCATCATGACCTCTAAATGAAATTCCTTGTTTACTAAGAAACATTGTAACAGCCACAAGACGTTTAAGATAATCTCTCCTTTCTTGAATTTGAACCTCACCACCTGTTTGAATCTTCTCCTGCACATTACCATGGAATATACTATCTTTGTAATAAGACCATGCCAGCATACTAGACTTATGAGCTAAAGATTTTTCGTGTTCCTTAAATGAATCTAGAGCTCTTTTCCAGTTTTTGTACTCACTTTTGCACATAAGTGAATCTAAGTGTGACCGACCTTGTTTTGGAGCAAAATTTCTGCAGGTGAAACAGAATTAGCCATTTTTTTGTATTGAATACTCCAACCAGCTGTATTTTTCTAACCAATGAAACTGAAATGAATGTTTTTGTGTGCCAAAATGTTCATAAGGATATTGTGCCAGTTTAGGCTGTACTGTCCCCTTTTCGACATCCCCTAAATCAGTAGCCTCACATACTAAACACAGAATTTACAGAGCTACCCCCTGGTCTTTCTGGCAGTTCTTCAAGGCTTCCTAGACATGATCATCATCAACATCGATAATTTGTTCAACGGTATGAGATTCTTCTTCCTTCTGCTGAGACTGCATTGATGGTGATGATTCTTGGTGAGGAAAGATTTTCTAATATCCATGACCTATAAAAATTAACTTTAAAAAGATCCCATAACTATCAGTTGCCCAATAAGCATTTTAACTTGCTATAGGACATTTGCTATAGACTCTGTGCCATTGTCCAGTTCTCACCCCCTCTCGGTGTATTTATTTGAATTCCAGGAGATGTGGCTTATCAGACATGGTACAGAAGAGGGGCCAGACATGGTACATGAGAGAGGCCAGACAGAGGTTGCGGAGGGGTCCGGTCTTACCTGGCCAATGTGGCCGTGATGTGGAGACTGATGCGCGCCACTGCCCGGCGCCATTCCGAACTGCGCACATGCTCGCCTTACGAAAATGGCCGAGCATGTACGGGCTTTCCCGAGCCCGGCTAACTTTGAAACGGCCTATGCGCCGTTGAGCTGCGGCCCGGGTCTGCAGCCATATTTTTTTCCTACTGCCGCTGCCCTCAAAGCACATTGCCAACCTACTGGGAAATTTTCTGGTATCCCGGTAGGCCAGTCCGGCCCTAACCAGCTGTGGAGACCAGGGGTGAATCCAGAGTCTCGGGAGGGGCACTGACAGAAAATAAGGTGTTGTTTGCAGAACTGTATTGCAAAACGAACTGCACTCTTGTGATCCATAGGAGAAATAAAGCCAAACGAGCTTTCCCCGTACTTCTCCTTTAAGTGTGTACCCAGCTAAAAGTGGAAAGGGCTTAGAGGGGATAATGATTAAACAGAATCTGTGCCTGTTCGTTGTATTTACTGCACACACATACCACAGTCCTTGTACCACAAAATACTCCTAAACATCCCAGAAGAAGTACTTTTCTGATGAAACCGGTCGGGTTTAGGCAAATATTCCTGTCTTTGCACTAAGATTGAGATAACGATTGCTCTGCCTGAGGAAGCTTTTATATATATATAATGGCATGTTGATCCATTACTGCAATAAAGCCCATTTGTAAAGGATTTTACACTATTGGCGTTTATATTTTTGCTGACACATCCCACTGGACACCATGATCCGAGACCAGAGGAGTATCATTTTTCATGTGACAATGGAATGATCCCCTTGCCTTCGGTGTGGAGAGTGACCGTGGATGGAGTATATGAGATACATGAACCCTATTTGACCCCGCCTTTAATAGGTGGTCAATCCTCTCTGGTAAGAGTACATCCTTATCTATGGTGGTGGTTTAATCACGAGGTAGAGGAACTGAATGAGGAAGTATCCCTGCACTTTGAAGGCATTACACTGATGCCATTTTGAAGACACATGGACTGATTGTGTTTATTTCATTACTTATGTATTAAGCGCAACACTTTTGTTTTTCATTTATCTTTATGTGATTATATCTCACGTCAGTGGTGCAGCTATATATATATATATATATATATATATATTACTCAAGTGTATTTCACAAGCACAGTTTTTTTTTTTTTTTCGTTAATGGCTGTGTGTTGAGTTATTTTGAGGGGACAGCACATTTACACTGTTAAACAAGCTGTACACTCACTACTTTACATTGTAGTAAAGTGCAATTTCTTCAGTGTTGTCACATGAAAAGATATAATAAAATATTTACAAAAATGTGAGGGGTGTACTCACTTTGTGAGATACTGTATGACCCGTATGAATGTAGAATGGCACATAAAATGCTTTATTAACAATAGTTAATGGTGGTGTGTATTTTTCTGGTCGGGATTGTGTATTCATTAAAGATCATCAGAAATCTATCAGCATATTAATTCATATCGATAGAAATGAAACGATCAAGATGTGCTTTAACTGCAGACTTTCAGCTTTAATTTGAGGGTATTTACATCCAAATCAGGTGAACGGTGTAGGAATTACAACAGTTTGTATAAGTGCCTCCCACTTTTTAAGGGACCAAAAGTATACTTTCACTTTTTAATACTTGGTTGCAAATCCTTTGCAGTCAATTACAGCCTGAAGTCTGGAATGCATAGACATCACCAGATGCTGGGTTTCATCCCTGGTGATGCTCTGCCAGGCCTCTACTGCAACTGTCTTCAGTCCCTGCTTGTTCCTGGGGCATTTTCCCTTCAGTTTTGTCTTCAGCAAGTGAAATGCATGCTCAATTGGATTCAGGTCAGGTGATTGACTTGGCCATTGCATAACATTCCACTTCTTTCCCTTAAACTATGCTTCGGGTCATTGTCCATCTGCACTGTGAAGCGCCGTCCAATGAGTTCTGAAGCATTTTGCTGAATATGAGCAGATAATATTGCCCGAAACACTTCAGAATTCATCCTGCTGCTTTTGTCAGCAGTCACATAATCAATAAATACAAGAGAACCAGTTCCATTGGCAGCCATACATGCCCATGCCATGACACTACCACCACCATGCTTCACTCATGAGTAGGGATGAGCTTCGTGTTCGAGTCAAACCCATGTTTGACTCGAACATCGTCTGTTCGATCGTTCGCCGAATTGCGAACGATATGGGCCGTTCGCGCCAATCACGTGTAAAACAATAAAATCAAGTGTAGGAAAGAGTAAGGCTGAGCCTTACTCTTATCAACAAACGATATAAAAACATGATCACGTGTAAAACAATAAAATCAAGTGTAGGAAACACTTGATTTTATTGTTTTACATGTGATCACGTTTTTATATCGTTTGTTGATTATTGGTTATATCCAATAAAATACATCATTAGATCTGCACTATTGGCTTCCTATCTATCTTTTTGGGAACCATCCATGCTCTGGAGACTTGTTTGTGGCGGAGAATTCCCCCTCGGGCTTCTGAACGGACAGTCGTGACGTGGACCATAGAGGATAGATCCCCCCTTGAGATCCGGGATTTCCAGGACCAACCATCGTCCAACCATCGTCCATTAAGGATCTCAGAGCCTGTTTGATTCGGTGTCACTGGCATCCGAATCCACTCCTGCTGGTAATCGTATTCCATCTATTCACTTCCCATGATCGTACAACTCATGATATACAAGAGAATATTTCTACATCAGTCCAACATTCGTATTTAGCCTATGTTGGGGGCTCTCTTGTATCAGATTCATAGCCATACATTGGGACTTTACTATGTCCTGTCTAATATTCCATTTTTTGGTATTATGCTTCATGTTTTTCAGCTATGTATATATTGGTAATGGTCACCATGTCTGATGTGCCTTTTATCATTGGTTATCATTTTTAGCGTTGCATTTCACTTTTACTTCTGTTTACAATATTGGTCATATTTTATATAGCTGCTTTTCACATTGGGTTAACGCAGTGTTATTTATATTTTCATTTAATTTAAGTTTAATTTAAGTTAGATAGATTAGGCAGGACAGTCAGTCAGTTAGCTATATATATATATATATATATATATATATATATATATATATATATATATATACACTGTATTCAGTTTAGCTAGATCCGTTCCTTTTATTATCTTCCTACTGACAGGCAGGCAGGTGTTGTTACAGTATTTGAAGAAAATTGCTGGTGTTCTTCTGATCTTATTAGCTACAGTATTTACAGTTAGTTTAGTGGGTCCTCTGCACAGTGTGCACCTGAAGCTACCTGTAGAAGATTGGTGGTGTTTTTCTGATCCTATCACTACCGCAGGCAGCTACATTATTTTTTAGTGTAGTGTGACCTCTGCACAGTGTTCAGCTAAAGCTACAAGCTAGTGTAGTGCGACCTCTGCATAGTGTTCAGCTAAAGCTACAAGTTAGTGTAGTGCGACCTCTGCACAGTGTTCAGCTAAAGCTCCAAATTAGTGTAGTGCGACCTCTGCACAAGGTTCAGCTAAAGCTACAAGTTAGTGTAGTGCAACCTCTGCACAGTGTTCAGCTAAAGCTACCTGTAGAAGGCTGGTGGTGTTTTCCTGATCCTATCACTACTGCAGGCAGCTACATTATTTACACGTTAGTGTAGTGCGACCTCTGCACAGTGTTCAGCTAAAGCTACCTGTAGAAGGTTGGTGTTGTTTTCCTGATCCTATCACTACCGCAGGCAGCTACATTATTTACACGTTAGTGTAGTGCAACCTCTGCGCAGTGTTCAGCTAAAGCTACAAGTTAGTGTAGTGCGACCTCTGCACAGTGTTCAGCTAAAGCTACAAGTTAGTGTAGTGCGACCTCTGCACAGTGTTCAGCTAGAGCTACCTGTAGAAGGTTGGTGTTGTTTTCCTGATCCTCTCACTACCGCAGGCAGCTACATTATTTAAACGTTAGTGTAGTGTGACCTCTGCACAGTGTTCAGCTAAAGCTACAAGTTAGTGTAGTGCAACCTCTGCACAGTGTTCAGCTAAAGCTACAAGTTAGTGTAGTGCGACCTCTGCACAGTGTTCAGCTAAAGCTACCTGTAGAGGGTTGGTGGTGTTTTCCTGATCCTATCACTAACGCAGGCAGCTACATTATTTACACGTTAGTGTATTGCGACCTCTGCACAGTGTTCAGCTAAAGCTACAAGTTAGTGTAGTGCAACCTCTGCACAGTGTTCAGCTAAAGCTACCTGTAGAAGGTTGGTGGTGTTTTCCTGATCCTATCACTACCGCAGGCAGCTACATTATTTAAACGTTAGTGTAGTGTGACCTCTGCACAGTGTTCAGCTAAAGCTACAAATTAGTCTAGTACGACTTCTGCACAGTGTTCAGCTAAAGCTACCTGTAGAAGATTGGTGGTGTTCTCATACTAATAATACTACAGGCAGGCAGTTGATTTTGCTAGCTGCAGTATCAGTATATATATATATATATATATATATATATATATATATATATATATATCCCAGCTTAGTGCAGCTACATCTCACTGCAGGCCATTAGTATGTCTAGAAGGCCATCAAGGAGGAGGCAGACAGTCACAAGCCAATAAAAGAGGGCAAGCCGGCTCTGTGTCTAGAGGCAACAGTGCTGGTCGTGGACACGGTGCATCCTCATTAGCACGTTGCCGTGGGACACGCTTGGCCTTTTTTTCGGCAGCTGGCCGTGTTGAGCCGCAACATGCGGAAGACTTGGCCAAGTGGATGACCAAGCCGTCCTCATCCTCTCTCACCCATGCTCAGGGTACTTTGTCTGGCAAAGCAGCTGCCAACGCGGCCTCTTCCCTCAGCTCAATGGCATCAGTGACTCCTTCCCTTGCCCCACCATGTCCTCCTGAGGAGTCCCTCGAACTGTTTGACCACAGTGTTGGGTACATACTCCAGGAGGATGCCCAGCGTTTAGAAGGCTCTGATAATGATACTGAGCTAGATGAAGGCAGTAACGTGAGTACGGACAGAGGGGGTGCCCAAGAAGGACAGCAATCTGGCAGTCATGCTCCCCCTGCTGCAGCATACTGCCAGGTTTGCTCCAGTGATGAGGAGGGAGGGGATGATGAGGTCACTGACTCAATGTGGGTGCCTGATAGGAGAGAGGAGGAGGAGGCACATCACCAATGAGGCAGGATGCCCTCCAGGGGCCAGCCTAAGGGCAGCACACTGACTGCATCACACCCCAAAGCTCCGCATGTGCAGGGCGCTGCTGTCCCTCCGTGTTATTCCAAAAGTTCTTTGGTGTGGGCCTTTTTTGAGACGAGTGCATCAGATGGCACCACTGCTATTTGCAACATATGTCTCAAGCGTATCTCGCGTGGCCAAAACATCTCCCGCTTGGGCACCACATGCTTGACCAGACATATATTGACCTGCCATGCAGTTCATTGGCAAACATATCTAAAAGACCCACACCAAAGAACAAAGAGGACCTCTCCTTGCTCCTCATCAGCTGAGATCTCCAACCCCATGATACCTTCAGTCCTCTCTGAGACCTGCACTGAGAGGAATGAAGGTGTAGAATTAGGTGTGTCACAGCCAAGTACTTGTGGGCAATCTGCTTTCGGTGCACCGACGTCAGATTGTACCAGGCAAATTTTCCTGCCCCAGCTGCTGCACCGCTGAAAGAAGTTCGCTCCCAGCCATCCACATGCCCAGCATTTGAATGCTAGCTTGGCAAAATTGCTAGCACTTCAACTGCTGCCTTTTCAGTTGGTAGACTCTGCCCCCTTCCGCGAGTTTGTGGAATGTGCGGTTCCTCAGTGGCAGGTACCCAAACACCACTTTGTCTCACAGGAGGCGATTCCGGCTCTCTACCGGCATGTGGAAGGCAATGTCCATGCCTCACTGGACAGGGCGGTCAGCGGTAAGGTGCATATTACCGCTCACTCATGGTCCAGCAGGCATGGACAGGGATGTTACCTAAGTTTCACCGCGCATTGGGTGACTCTTCTGGCAGCTGGGAAGGATGCAGGACAAGGTACAGTAGTGTTGGAGGTTGTTCCGACACCACGCCTCCAAAATGCCACGACTAATGATTGTGACACACCTCTCTCCTCCACCCCCTCCTCTTCTTCTTCCTCCATGGCCTCTTCCTGTGCTTTGTCCTCGGAACCAGCGGTGCTCCGTAGCCGTTCAAGGGGCTACGCAATTATGCAGGCCAAAAGATGCCATGCGGTGCTTGAGCTGGTGTGCTTGGGGGACAGGAGCCACACTGGGGCAGAGGTTCTGTCAGCTCTGCAGGGGTAGGTTCAGAGGTGGTTGACACCACGCCAACTTAAGCCAGGAATGGTGGTTTGCGACAATGGCACCAACCTCCTCTCTGCCCTCTGACAGGGACAAATGATCCATGTGCCCTGTTTGGCTCACGTCCTTAACTTGGTGGTGCAGCGGTTCTTGGGCAGATACCCGGGCTTACAGGATGTCCTGAGGCAGGCCAGGAAAGTCTGTGTGCATTTCCGCTGGTCATATAATGCCAGTGCTTGGCTGGCAGACCTCCAAAAGGAGTTTAACCTGCCCAAGAACCGCCTAATCTGTGACATGTCCACCAGGTGGAACTCAACGTTGGCCATGCTGCGGTGGCTGCACACACAGCAGAGGGCCATCAATGAGTACCTGTGCGACTATGGCACCAGGACAGGGTCAGGGTAGCTTGTTTTTTTTTCCCCATGCCAGTGGGCCATGATCAGGGATGCATGCACTGTCCTGTCACCATTTGAGGAGGCCACGAGGATGGTCAGCAGTGACAGTGCATGCATAAGTGACACTGCCCCCTCGTCCACCTGTTGGAGCACACGCTGCATGGAATAATGGACAGGGCACTTGAGGCAGAACAGAGGCAGGAAGAGGAGGACTTCCTTAGCTCTCAAGGCCCCCTTTATCCAGACAGTGTTCCTGCGTGCCCGCCAATCACACAGGAAGAGGAGGAGGAGGAGGATTGTGTCAGTATGGAGGTGGAGCCTGGCACTCAGCATCAGCAGCAGTCTTTAAGGGATCAGTCCCAAGAAACACATGGACTTGTACGTGGCTGGGAGGAGGTGGCTGCGGACCATGTCGTCCTTAGTGACCCAAAGTACTCCGGACCGAATGCCTCAGCCAACCTATGCTGCATGGCCTCCCTGATCCTGCAAAGCCTGTGTAAGGATCCTCGTATTCGTGGTATCAAGGAGAAGGACCAATACTGGCTGGCAACCCTCCTTGATCCACGTTACAAGGGTAAGGTTGCGGACCTAATCTTGCCATCGCAGAGGCAGCAGAGGATGAAACATCTTCGGGAGGCCTTGCAGAAAGGTCTGTGCAAAGCGTTCCCAGAGACTGGGAGGTTACAAACTCTTGTTTCTGGACAACGTGTTGCTGAGGCTTCGGTCAGTCAAAGAAGGAGCGGTGGAGAAGGTGGCCGTCTGACCGATGCGTTCAGACAATTTTTTAGTCCGCAGCCCCAAGGTATGATCGGTTCCAGATCAACAAACCTACAGTCCCTGTCTTGTTTGCACCGCACGTATACTCCTGTTCAGAGTACAGAGCCTGTATACTGCTGTTTCCTTTTTTAATTTGGGTGCGGGGTTCCCCTTAATATCCATACAAGACCCAAAGGGCCTGGTAATGGACTGGGGGGGTACCCATGCCGTTTGTCTCACTGATTTTCATCCATATTGCCAGGACCCTACATTACATTAAAGCCGCAAGCAGTTTTAAATGACTTTTTTTCCTTTAAAAATGACATTTTGTGCAGGGACTGTTCTAAGCACGGGAAACACGCGCCACTTTAGAGGCATACTATAGACACCCCCTAGGTACGATATTTAAAGGAATATTTAACTTTTTTTTTTTTTTACTAAGCATCATTAAAATCACTTCTCCCGAAAAAACGGACGTTTTTAAAAGTTTTTTTGCATTGATACATGTCCCCTGGGGCAGGACCCGGGTCCCCAAACCCTTTTTAGGACAATACCATGCAAGTTAGCCTTTAAAATGAGCACTTTTGATTTCGAACATTCGAGTCCCATAGACGTCAATGGGGTTCTAACGTTCGTGCGAATTTTCGGTTGGTTCGCAGGTTCTGGTGCGAACCGAACCGAGGGGTGTTCGGCTCATCCCTAGTCTCATTACTCCTCATCAGTTGGGATCTCCAACCCCACTATACCTTCAGTCCTCTCTGAGACCTGCACTGAGAGGAATGAAGGTGTAGAATTAGGTGTGTCACAGCCAAGTACTTGTGGGCAATCTGCTATCGGTACACCGACGTCAGATTGTACCAGGCAAATTTCCCTGCCCCAGCTGCTGCACCGCAAAAAGAAGTTCGCTCCCAGCCATCCATATGCCCAGCATTTGAATGCTAGCTTGGCAAAATTGCTAGCACTTCAACTGCTACCTTTTCAGTTGGTAGACTCTGCCCCCTTCCGTGAGTTTGTGGAATGTGTGGTTCCTCAGTGGCAGGTTCCCAAACGCCACTTTTTCTCACGGAAGGCGATTCCAGCTCTCTACCGGCATGTGGAAGGCAATGTCTTGACCTCGCTGGACAGGGCGGTCAGCGGTAAGGTGCATATTACCGCTCACTCATGGTCCAGCAGGCATGGACAGGGACATTACCTAAGTTTTACGGCGCATTGGGTGACTCTTCTGGCAGCTGGGAAGGATGCAGGTCAAGGTTCAGTAGTGTTGGAGGTCGTGCCACCACCACCAGGCCTCCAAAATGCCACTACTAGTGATTCTGACACACCTCTCTCCTCCACCCCCTCCTCTTCTACTTCCTCCATGGCCTCTTCCTGTGCTTTGTTCTCAGAACCAGCGGTGCTCCGTAGCCGTTCAAGGGGCTACGCAAGTACGCAGGCCAAAAGATGCCATTTGGTGCTTGAGCTGGTGTGCTTGGGGGACAAGAGCCACACTGGGGCAGAGGTTCTGTCAGCTCTGCAGGGGCAGATTCAGAGGTGGTTGACACCATGCCAACTTAAGGCAGGAATGGTGGTTTGCAACAATGGCACCAACCTCCTCTCTGCCCTCCGATGGGGACAAAAGACCCATGTGCCCTGTTTGGCTCACGTCCTTAACTTGGTAGTGCAGCGGTTCTTGGGCAGGTACCCAGCTTACAGGATGTCCTGAGGCAGGCCAGGAAAGTCTGTGTGCATTTTCACCGGTCATATAATGCCAGTGCTCGGCTGGCAGACCTCCAAAAGGAATTTAACCTGCCCAAGAACCGCCTAATCTGTGACATGCCCACCAGGTGGAACTCAACGTTGGCCATGCTGCAGCAGCTGCACACACAGCAGAGGGCTATCAATGAGTACCTGTGCGACTATGGCACCAGGACAGGGTCAGGGGAGCTTGTTTTTTTCCCCACGCCAGTGGGCCATGATCAGGGATGCATGCACTGTCCTATCACCATTTGAGGAGGCCACGAGGATGGTGAGCAGTGACAGTGCATGCATCAGTGACACTGTCCCCCTTGTCCCCCTGTTGGAGCACACGCTCCGTGGAATAATGGACAGGGCACTTGAGGCAGAACAGAGGCAGGAAGAGGAGGACTTCCTTAGCCCTCAAGGCCCCCTTTATCCAGACAGTGTTCCTGCGTGCCCGCCGATCACACAGGAAAAGGACGAGGAGGAGGAGGATTGTGTCAGTATGGATGTGGAGCCTGGCACTCAGCATCAGCAGCAGTCTTTAAGGGATCATTTACACTCCCAAGAAACACATGGACTTGTACGTGGCTGGGAGGCGGGAGGAGGTGGCTGCGGATCATGTCGTCCTTAGTGACCCAGAGGACTCTGGATCGAATGCCTCAGCAAACCTACGCTGCTTGGCCTCCCTGATCCTGCAAAGCCTGCGGAAGGATCCTCGTATTCGTGGTATCAAGGAGAAGGAACAATACTGGCTGGCAACCCTCCTTGATCCACGTTACAAGGGTAAAGTTGCGGACCTTACCTTGCCGTCGCAGAGGGAGCAGAGGATGAAACATCTTCGGGAGGCCTTGCAGAAAGGTCTGTGCAAAGCGTTCCCAGAGACTGGGAGGTTACAAACTCCTGTTTCTGGACAATGTGTTGCTGAGGCTTCGGTCAGTCAAAGCAGGAACGGTGGAGAAGGTGGCCATCTGACCGATGCGTTTAGACAATTTCTTAGTCCGCAGCCCCAAGGTATGATCGGTTCCAGCAACCATCGCCAGCATCTGTTTTACATGGTGCAGGAATACCTAGGGGCAAGATCTGACTTGGACACCTTTCCCACCAAAAATCCTCTGGTTTACTGGGTCTTGAGGATGGATCACTGGCCAGAGCTTGCACAGTATGCAATTGAGCTACTGTCCTGTCCTGCGTCCAGCGTTCTTTCGGAACGCACATTCAGTGCTGGTGGAGGCTTTGTAACCGATCACAGGGTGCGTCTGTCCACCGACTCGGTCAATCGACTGACCTTCATAAAAATGAATCAGTCTTGGATCACCACCAGCTACCAAGCACCTGATGCTGATGTAACCGAATAATTTTTTTTGAAATGTCAGATCCCTTCAAAGACTGCCTATGCTGATGCTGAGTGACTATCCTGTTATGCTTAGTAATTATCCTCTTCCTCCTCAATGATCATGCTGATAGCTTGTAAGAACATTTTTGGTTCTGGGCGCCGCCACCAGTGCTTAAGGCCCAATTTTTCCAGCCCCTGTTTAACAGGGGCGTGTAATTACAATTTTTGTTGCAATTCTTTGCAGCAGGGCTAGTTCCTGCGCTCCAACTAGAGTATCTGTGAGGGGTTGCAGTGTTGTGGCACCAGCAACAGTGCCTAAGGCCCAATTTTTCAGCCCCTGTTTAACAGGGGAGTGTAATTACAATTTTTGATGCAATTCTTTGCAGCAGGGCTAGTTCCTGCGCTCCAACTAGAGTATCTGTGAGGGGTTGCAGTGTTGTGGCACCAACACCAGTGCCTAAGGCCCAATTTCTCAGCCCCTGTTTAACAGGGGCGTGTAATTACAATTTTGATGCAATTCTTTGCAGCATGGCTAGTTCCTGCGCTCCAACTAGAGTATCTATGAGGGGTTGCAGTGTTGTGGCACCAGCACCAGTGCCTAAGGCCCAAGTGAGATGAAATCTACCCCTAGGAAGGGAAATTCTCTCCTGTAAGATTTAACATGGGAAAAACTTTTCTCCTTTACACTGATGCTTTATCACCAATCCTTGTTTCATTAAAAACCCCAAATTTTCAAAAAGCATTTGTCATTGGGACAAAAAGTGAGGTGAAATCTTCTGAAGAGGAGCACAGACAGCAAAACAAATGTCACAGGGGTGACAACCCTTCCCTATGTTTTCCAAAAAGCTTAAAATGTATTTTTTGGCTGGAGCTAAACACGTTAAAAAGGTACCAGTTCAAAATTACAAACAGATTCTACTTAACAACAAACATACAGTCCCCGTCTTGTTTGTACCGCCTGTATACTGCTGTTCAGAGTATATAGGACCTGGGGGCCCCACACCTTTCCTTTTTTAATTTGGGTGTGGGGTTCCCCTTAATATCCATACAAGACCCAAAGGGCCTGGTAATGGACTGGGGGGTACCCATGCCGTTTGTCTCACTGATTTTCATCCATATTGCCAGGACCCAACATTACATTAAAGCCGCAAGCAGTTTTAAATGACTTTTATTCCTTTAAAAATGTCATTTTGTGCAGGGACTGTTCTAAGCACGAGAAACACGCGCCACTTTACAGGCATACTATAGACACCCCCCAGGTATGATATTTAAAGGAATATTTCACTTTTTTTTTTTACTTTAAGCATCATTAAAATCACTGCTCCCGAAAAAATGTCAGTTTTTAAAACTTTTTTTTGCATTGATACATGTCCCCTGGGGCAGGACCCGGGTCCCCAAACCCTTTTTAGGACAATACCATGCAAATTAGCCTTTAAAATGAGCACTTTTGATTTCGAATGTTTGAGTCCCATAGACGTCAATGGGGTTCTAACGTTCGTGCAAATTTTCGGTCCGTTCGCAGGTTCTGGTGCGAACCGAACCAGGGGGTGTTCGGCTCATCCCTACTCATGAGGTGGTATGCTTTGGATCATGAGCAGTTCCTTTCCTTCTCCATACTCTTCTCTTCCCATCACTCTGGTACAAGTTGATCTTGGTCTCCTCTGTCCATAGGATGTTGTTCCAGAACTGTGAAGGCTTTTTTAGATGTTGTTTGGCAAACTCTAATCTGGCCTTCCTGTTTTTGAGGCTCACCAATGGTTTACATCTTGTGGTGAACCCTCTGTATTCACTTTGGTGAAGTCTTCTCTTGATTGTTGACTTTGACACACATATACCTACCTCCTGGAGAGTGTTCTTGATCTGGCCAACTGTTGTGAAAGGTGTTTTCTTCACCAGGGAAAGAATTCTTCGGTCATCCACCACAGTTGTTTTCCGTGGTCTTCCGGGTCTTTTGGTGTTGCTGCGTTCTTTCTTTTAAAGGAAGTTCCAAACAGTTGATTTGGCCACACCTAATGTTTTTGCTATCTCTCTGATGGGTTTGTTTTGTTTTTTCAGCCTAATGATGGCTTGCTTCCCCAAAAGTGAAAGCTCTTTGGATCTCATATTGAGAGTTGACAGCAACAGATTCCAAATGCAAATATCACACTTGAAATGAACTCTGGACCTTTTATCTGCTCCTTGTAAATGGAATAATGAGGTAATAACACACACCTGGCCATGGAACAGCTGAGCAGCCAATTGTGCCATTACTTATGGTCCCTTAAAAAGCGGGAGGCACACATACAAACTGTTATATTTCCTACACTGTACAAATTAAAGTTGAAAGTCTGCAGTTAAAGCACATCTTGTTCGCTTCATTTCAAATCCATTGTGGTGATGTATAGACTCAAAAAGATTAGAATTGTGTCGATGTCCCAATATTTATGGACCTGACTGCATTTATTTCTGGGGTGTCAGGGGCTGTAGTGAGGGGTCAGGGACTGTAGTGGGGTGGTCAGGGAGTGTGTTTCCAAGTAGCGGGGAATCTGAACTATCCATGCAGGGATTACTCAGCTGCAGCTTTAGCTTGCGAGCCACTTTACATACACTTGCGGTTATGTCCATACTCACGAGTGTATGTACAGTGAGTGTACTTAAAATGGGGTATGCCTGTATATGGTCTAGATAGGTGGACCATTGCATGTTTTTGTGGGGTTGGTCGCTGTAATTTAAAACAGTTTTTTACAAAGGACTTTTTAAATATTTTTTGTTTTAATTTACGCCATTATAGAGTATATTTGTCACTTCATTTAATAATTTAATAAGGGATTGTATTTGTAAACAACTGACTGAAATGTATTATTTTTACTTATTTTAAATTATTTTTACTTGTTATTTTCACATCGATCAATAGATGGAGCCACCTTAGGTTAAGCCACCTTAGGTTAAGTGCCCAATTGGGTGTTCCTAGGTTCTAGCTCCGTTTAATATACCGTATTTGTATTTTTTATCTGCCATCTGATCACTAACCACAAGATGGAGTAACCTTATGCTGAGCACCTAATCGTGTGTTCTCAGGGTTTAGCCTCGTTCAATATATTTGCATATAGTTTCTGTTTCCGTTCGCATATCCAATCACCGCAGACTGTGTATCACTATAAAAATGTAATGGCGTGATGTCTAACGTTCGGCCCTGTCAGGGCTGGGCTCAGCTCTTCCTTCTCAAAGCTAGCCGCTCAGCTGTTGGCTAATTGCCAGCTCCTATCTCTCCACAGTGACTCACCTGTTGATGATATCCTGCTTGTCAGTCCTGCCTACTTAAGCCGCCCAGCCCAGGTGATCTCTGCCTTCGCCTTGGCCACATCTCTAGAGATGCTCTCCTGTGTTCCTGTTAAAGACTTGCTTGGCTGAAATTCCTTCTGGCTCCAGAACCTGCTTGCTGTTTTACTACGCTCATCTCTGGCTCCCTGACATTTTGGCTTATCTGACTATCCGTTCCGGTTCCTGAACTCTGGCTATGTTTTTACTACATTTACTCTGTTTACCTTTTTATTATTATTATTAAACAAGTGTGATTTAACTGTACTTCTGCAAAAAAAGACATTTACCTCCTGCAAGGCTTATTTAAAACACCTAGACATTTTCAAAAAACATTATAAAAAAATATGGGGATTTGGTCAAACCATATTGCTATATGGTGCTTAAGCCCACTTACTGCGACAAAGTACCCCATGATTAGTGGGTCCTACACTATCCATAGACTGGGAGATCCTGCTTCTCTGAACCATGGGAGTAATACACTTCTCTATATGGGAGAACTGAGGTCTCCACCCATGACACAGGTGGACACTAATGAGAGGCACTGATGAGGGAGTGGGGTGCTCCTCACCCAAAAGGATATGGTCAGAATCCATACAATAGACAAACAAGATATTTTGGGGGCACACCCTAAAAGATGCATTAAAGATGGTGCAGCCATAAGACCATACAACAGAACAAAATATTACAGAGCACACATGCAAAAAAGACATTTACCACCTGCAAGGCTTATTTAAAACACCTAGACATTTTCAAAAAACATTATCAAAAAACTTTATCAAAAAATATGGGGATTTGGTCACACCATATTGCTATATGGTGCTTAAGCCCACTTACTGCGACAAAGTACCCCATGATTAGTGGGTCCTACACTATCCATAGACTGGGAGATCCTGCTTCACTGAACCATGGGGTACTTTCTCGCAGTAAGTGGACTTAAGCATCATATAGCAATATGGTGTTACCAAATTCTCATATTTTTTGATAATGTTTTTTGAAAATGTCTACGTGTTTTAAATAAGCCTTGCAGGAGGTAAATGTCTTTTTTGCATATATGCGCTGTAATATTTTGTTCCGTTGTATGGTCTTATGGCTGCACCATCTTTAATGCATTTTTTAGGGTGTGCCCCTCAAATATCTTGTTTGTCTTTTGTCTAACTGTACTTCTGTCTCAGTCTGATTCATGGTTTCTGACAGGCCCACCTTAGGAAGACGTCACTGATGACGAAACGCATCACGATTGGCCTAATCTGACAAAATCACGTATGCTTTCCCAGAACTCATGGCTTTCCTTTCGTCTGAGCCAACAGTCTGCTGGGATTTGATACGATCTTGCTTGTATATAAGCGCCTTAAGGTACGTCTTATGAATTTTAATAAAGGGATTTTAAAAAAAACGGCTTCACTATGCTTGTCTATTTTCTTTATCTCTAATCCCTTCGGAGCTGCTGCTGAGCAGTCCTCGCTCAATACAGATGCCAGGTTAATATACTGTATGCTTGTATGACCATTATAACCTGTGGTCCATGCTGTCTGCCATCATCCATTATAGATGCCGGAGTAACACATGTCTGTACGACCATTAGAATCTGTGGTCCACGCTATCTGGTAAGAGGTGTAAGCTAATTGTCAGTGTTTGGTGGCTCCTTATTTGTGAGGGTTTATGCTGATAGATTGTTTTTTGTATTTTGTATTTATTGTATAGCACAATTATCTGTGTCAGATATGTGGTGACACTGTACGGCATGTGGTGATGGCACTGTACAGCATGTGATGACACTGTATGGCATTTGATTACACTGTATGGCATGTGATGGCACTGTACGATATGTGATGACACTGTACAGCATGTGATGAATCTGTATGACATGTGATCCTGTAATACTCTATTTGCAATGAAGGGAACATTATTGCTATAGGGGTACTAGGTAATACAGTAATTATGGGGGAGCAAAGCTCTGTCCATGTCTGAGGAGCTCTGTGCTTCAGTATGAAAATACAAGTAGATGTGAATAGAAGGTTTCATTGTCTCATATAAAAATCCAGATAGTCAATAAAGGGATTTATTCACAATTTTATTTCATTTTACTATACCAGTAATGCATGGAATGCCAGTGTGCTGTCACATCCATATGTGTATTCTGCTTTAAAAATATATTGTTTTCACTCTGGTAGATAGTAATATGCAGAGGACATTTACATACACAGCACTATCAGTGACTTCTCCTACCTTCGTCACTGACTGAAGTGCTGTTATCTCTGACGATTCTTCTGACCATCAGAACAGGCAGCAGAGGAGGAGGGAGGAGGACGGGGGGAGCAGCTACGCTCTGAAGTCTGGGGAGCAAGCAGAGAGCTGACATTAATCAAGCAAAATGACAGGAAAGTGGGTGGATCCAGACTCCAGAGCCAGACCATTGTCGGTATGGCACTGTATGAAAGTCTGTAGACCCTCCCACAGGTATTTTGCTTGATTTTAACAGAATGGGGGCCCTTCTGAGAGGGCTGGATTTTTAGATATCAGCAGCTCACATAGAATAGATGTAAGCAAAAAAAAAACATACTTCTCTTTTAAGATTTGCACGTTTACATCTTTCTACCTGGGCTGGGCAAATGGGCGTACCCGTACATCCCTTTAAATTTGCCGCCATGCCATTGCGTGCACGCAGGCCGGGAGCTCCGTGAGTCGGGTCGCAGGTCCCATGTACTCGATCGTCGCGGGGATACTCGCAATCTCCTCACGGAGAGGACGAACGGGGAGATGCTAATGTAAACAAGCATCTCCCTGTTCTGCCTAGTGACAGTGTCACTGATCTCTGCTCCCTGGGATCGGGAGCAGAGATCAGTGACATGTCACACATAGCCACGCCCCCCACAGTTAGTAACACTCCCCAGGACATACTTAACCCCTCCCTAGCCCCCTAGTGGTTAACCCCTTCACTGCCAGTGTCATTTACACAGGTATCAGTCTATTTGTATAGCACTGATTGCTGTATAAATGACAATGGTCCCAAAAATGTGTCAAAAATGTCCGATGTGTCCGCCATAATGTCGCAGTCATGAAAAAATCGCTGATCGCCGCCATTACTAGTAATAAAAAAAATTAATAATAAAAATGTCATAAAACTATCCCCTATTTTGTAAACGCTATAACTTTTGCGCAAACCAATCAATAAATGCTTATTGCGATTTTTTTTTTACCAAAAATATGTAGAAGAATATGTATTGGCCTAAACTGAGGAAAAAAATGTTTTTTTAAATATTTTTTGGGGATATTTATTATAGCAAAAAGTAAAAAATAATGCGTTTTTTTCAAAATTGTCGCTATTTTTTGTTTATAGCGCAAAAAATAAAAACTGCAGAGGCGATCAAATACCACCAAAAGAAATCTCTATTTGTGGGGAAAAAAGGACGTCAATTTTGTTTGGGAGCCACGTCGCACGACCGCGCAATTGTCAGTTAAATTGACGCAGTGCCGAATCGCAAAAAGTGCTCTGGTCAGGAAGGGGGGTAAATTCTTCAGAGGCTGAAGTGGTTAGCTGGTAATTGCGTGGTCATGCAATTCTGTACACAAACAAAATGTGTGTCCTTTTTTCCCACAAATAGAGCTTTCTTTTGGTGGTATTCAATCACCTCTGCAGTTTTTATTTTTTGCTGATATAAATAAAAAAGGCAGAAAATTTTGAAAAAAATTATATTTTCTACTTTTTGTTTTTAAAAAAATCATACATTTAGGCCAACATGTATTCAGCCACATATCTTGGGTAAACAAAAATTCAATAATCGTATATTTATTGGTTTGCACAAAAGTTATAGCATCTACAAACTATGGTACATTTACTGGAATTTACGCAGCTTTTAGTTTGACTGCCTATCTCATTTCTTGAGGTGCTAAAGTGGAAGGGCAGTACAAAACCCTTCCAAATTACCCCTTTTTGGGAAGTAGACACCCTAAGGACTTTTCTGAGAGGCATGTTGAGCCCATTGAATTTTTTTTTTTTTTTTTGCCACAAGTGATTGAAAATTGACAGAAAATTTTTACACAAAGCTGTCACTGGAATTATATATTGCTCACACATGCCATGGGTATATGTGGAATTACACCCCAAAATACATTCTGCTGCTTCTCCTGAGCATGGGGATACCACATGTGTGAGACTTCTTGGGAGCCTAGCCGCGTACAGAACCCCGAAAACCAATCACTGCCTTCAGAATTTCTAAGGGCGTAAATTTTTGATTTCATTCCTCACTACCTATCACAGTTTCGGAGGCCATGAAATCCCAAGATAGCACAAAACCCAGCCAAATGACCCCATTTTTGAAGTAGACATCCCAAGCTATTTGCCTAGAGGCTTGTTGAGTCCATGGAATATTTAATATTTTGCCACAAGTTTCTGGAAAATGACAACTTTTTTTTTTTTTTTTACACAAAGTTGTCACTAAATAATATATTGCTCACACATGCCATGGGTAAATGTGGAATTACACCCCAAAATACATTCTGCTGCTTCACCTGAGTATGGGGATACCACATGTGTGAGAAACTTTGTGAGCCTATCCACGTTCAGGACCCCGAAAACCAATCACCGCCTTCAGGCTTTCTAAGGGCGTACATTGTTGATTTCACTCCTCACTACCTATCACAGTTTTGGAGGCCATGAAATGCCAAGATAGCACAAAACCAGGGTCATGCAGTGAGGTCAGTGGCTGGAGAGGCACTGGCTAGTATCAGAGCCAGATACACACAGGTTACACAGGGAACCATATTATACGGCAATGTTTGTACCTCAATCCCGACTTCCCGATGGTTTGGGCTCACAACAGAGCTTCCTAGAGCTCCCCACCTATTTTTATATTCCTTTTCCACCAATCAACCAAATGGAATACTTTCATTGGTTCAGAATTGCATCAAATTCTGCTTGGCTGCACCTGAAGCCTCTTTGACTAAGATACTCAAGCATCAGAACTTCCAGTGCCCCTCTGTCTACCATATGTTTATGGTTGTTAGGTAAGCAAACCTCTTCGATCCTAGCATACCCAGTTCCGACATTAGCATGTCAAGAACCCCTGACCAGGTGGTGACACAAAGTCTGATATGGCTCTCTACCAACAAAAGGGTAACTTAGTTATCACCTGACTATTGAAGACATCAAACAGCTTTTAAGAAACAGGAAAAAAGAAGTCTATTAAGCCGGGCCCATATCTCACAATATCACAAAATATATTATGTACATCATCCTCCTGTAAAAACATATACATCTGGGCCTTTCTGCCAACAAGAGCTTCCGGTTGACCCTTGCATGAGACTAGGTCAAGACGCTTCCCAATCTTTGAGATTGAAACCCACCTGTGGGACTAGGTCACACTGAATGATCTTGATGTGTATAAATCTGTTTTTCTTTGTAAACTACTAACTGGGGATTGTAAGCTTTGTAATTAGACCTGTACACACTGGCTATATTGTAACTGCTACAAATCATATTGTTATTAGGTGTGCCTCAGTTGACTGCCTCCTGTACTACAAGCACTCATAGGGTTCTGATTATCCAAGTTTGTGCTAATCATTCTTGAGATAACAGAAGCAATAGTCCTTCATTAAGCATTTCTTTTAGCATACTTCAGAAAAGTCCACGGGGGGGGGATGGATTGAACTATTATTGTGTTTGGGAAATCTTCAGACTAATTTTTTGAAGGACTATAGTCAGGACAGGTAAAAGTTAAAATATTGTTCTGACAAATAGTGAAAAAAAAAAGCAGTAACTGTGACAGGGGAGGCACCTGTCAACCCAATCATTGGCTAGAGAGTAGCTACCCCTGGAAAAAGCAACCTATAAAAGGTTGGGGAATCACTTCAGGGTCCAGTATCCATAAAGGATGGGTAATAAAATCGCTTCAAAGAGGTTGTCTAACCTTGCGGAACCCTACCACTTGACCCCGAAGGAAGAGATGATAGATAAATATGGGCCTTGGGTTGTGAAATATATTCAAGATTGGGATCTCTGGACTGGGAAAAAGTATTCTAAAAGAGGTACTTTTAAGCCAAAAGCTTGGGAAGCCCTGTGGTACAGTCACCACGGGAAGATCATACGAGCAAATGAAAGAGATGCTTGGAGTGCATGGATGGTAGAATCCATGAATAAAATTGATGATGTGAATATTTTTACAGTGGGAGTTAAGGAGAAAACACACCAAGTAGTGATAGTGATGAACAGGGGGACAATGAGGAATTGACAGGATTGGGGCCTTATGCAATCGCCCAGTCCTGGTTGGCAAAATACTCAGAAGATGATAGGAATTGACATCTATCAGCAGATGACAAAAAGGGAAAGCCACAACTTGCTGTCAAATTTGACACTCCATTTAAAACCCTAAATTAATCACAGAAAAACTCTTCCTGACAAGCACGGAAACAAAAGGAGAGAGATAGTGCAGCAAGCCAGGGAAAGGGAATGCTGGAAGCAAGGGAGAAAAGTCTCCCCAGTTCCAGAGACTATATACCATCAGAAGGGATACTTTCTTCCTCTCTGATGGAAGAACCTCCCGAATATAGTAATCCTCCATTTACTGGCTGCGAGCCAGCATTCTCCCCTACACGGCAGTTAACAAGCAATTCTGCTGCTGTAAGGAATACTGGCAGTTCTGCTACGGAGTACACTGCCTATGTACCTTTACACCCCCAAGTAACCAGCACCCCACAGCAAGGATCTGTGTGGTGTCACTCTAATGGGAAAAGGATATCACCCAATGTGGGCACACCTGTGTACCATGGGACTGTTAATGCCACCCTTCAGGGCACTTTGCAGTTGGATAAAGTGCCCCCACCTGGCAGCAACAATCTCCCCCAGTCTTATTGGGATTCTGTAATAGAATCCCAAAAGACCAATCAACAGCTGATATCTTTTTCAGATGATATATCTGTCTATCCTGTAAGAGAACAGGTTGTTTATGATAACAGTGGGAGATCCACTGGAAAGATGACACATCACGTGCTGTGGACTCCCTCTGAGATGAAGGGATTTCTGAGTGTTATCCCCCTTCCAAGGACAGATCCCATTACATTTGCCTAAGAGCTACTGGACATCCAGGCAAGTTACAATGCAAACTGGGGTGATATGCTTAAAATAATGAAAAAGGTTTGTGGAGATAGGGACTTTGATGAAATCCTCAGTAAAACTAATATTCCACTGACCCTGTTTGTTGACTCCAGCCATCAAGGAGATATACTCACTAAGCAATTGGCGCAGTTGATTAAAACAGTCTATCCTCCCCAGTCTTGGACCAAGGTATCAGGAGTGATCCAGGGTCCAAAGGAAGATTGTATGACATACTACAATCACTTTAAACAAGCCATGGAATCGGCTGGTGGGGACATTACTAACAGTGCCCTATCACCTATATTAATACATAGCTTCATTACCGGGTTGAGAGGACACATCAGGAAAAAATTGATGACTGCAAATCCAGGCTGGAGAGATAAGCCCCTCTCCTCTTTGTTGTCACTTGCAACTGCTATTGAAAGGAATATAGCAGATTGGCAGTCACAGAAACCTCAAAGGATTTGCATTGTCACTGATCAGTTGAACAGTGCAGATCTCGGCCAAACACCAAAAGGGAAACCGGTTTTCTTCAACTGCAACAAACCCAGACACTTCAAGAGGGAGTGTAGAGCTCCAAGACAAAGTAGGCCACCATGACATGAGAGGGAATCTGAAAGAGACCTCAAGTGATGGGGAGAGCTCCCGGTGTTACCTGTAATCTCGACAAATGAGCAAGGTAGTGCTTATGTACAAATGCAATTAAATAATCAGACCCTAAATCTATTGGTAGACACCGGGGCAGCTCACGCCATTTTAAAATCCAGTGAGTTGAATCTTCCCATTCAAAATACAGTGAGAGGAGTTGGGCTAGGGGGTATATCATATCCCCTATTGGAAATCACTCCCACAAAAGTTCCAATTGGACCCACTCAAACTGAAGCCTCCCTGCTCTTGAGCAATTCAGTTCCTTGCAATTTTCTAGGAAAAGATTTGCTCTGCCTAATGAGAGCACAAATACAATTCACTGAGGATGGAGTGGAAGTAAACATCCCTTCTGATCCTGACCAACACCAAATGGTAGAAACCTGGGATAACATAATTGCCTTGTGTAAATTGGAACTGGACGCAAGTTTTGCAGAGAGCTTGCCCAGTGATTTATTCTAAAGCACCAATCCAGATGTTTGGGCTAAAGAGAGGAACGCGGGACTTATAATCCGCTGCCCCCCTGTTAGGATCTAACTAAAACCCGATGCTATCATTCCTAGATTACCTCAGTATCCATTGAAATTGGCTCAATTGGAGGGAATTAGAGACCAAATCAAACACCTCCTGAAAGAGGGTATATTGGTGAAAGTGAGTTCACCAGCTAATATCCCATTGTATCCTGTGAAAAAACCAGGCTGAAACATTTACCGGATGGTACAAGACCTGAGTTCAATTGACAAAGTCATCCAAGAAGATGCTCCAGTGGTACCAAACCCTCACACTATTCTGAGTAACATCATCCCTTCTAATCAATATTTCACCGTTATGGATTTGAAGGAAGCCTTTTTCACGGTACCACTTCACCCTAACTGTCAATACCTTTTTACCTTCAGTTTTGAACGACAACAGTATACCTGGAGTAGATTGCCCATGGGTATGGTATCTAGCCCAAATGAGTACAGCAAAGCAATGAAAGAATGCCTGGACAGGTGGCACTGCCCGGAGGGTATCACTCTCCTTCGTATGTGGATGACTTGCTGATTGGAGGCAACACGAGAGGCATGTAGAGATGCCACTATCTCCTTGTTGAATCACTCTGAAGAGGAGGGATGCAGAGTATCCCCCGCCAAGTTAAAATACAACATGGACCGAGTTGTGTTTTTGGGTCATTGCATCTCCCAAGGAAAAAAACACTTGACACAAGGCCGAAAGAAGGCTATTCTGAATAGCAAAATGCCACAAAATGCAAAATAATTGAGGGGATTCCTAGGGTTGTTAGGATATTGCCGACAATGGATACCAGAAATGTTCAATGTCTGTAAGCCATTCTATGACTCTGTAAACATGCAGGGGAAACTGGAACTCAGTGAAGGGCAAATGCATGCTATTCATACCTTGAAAGCTGCAATCAGTGAAGCCCCCGTTTTGGGCCTGCCAGATTATAGGGAAGGGAGTCCGGCTTTACTGTCATAAGTCCAGAGGCCACACTGCTGGAGTCCTGACACAGGACCATGGAGGACAGGATAAGCCCACTGGCTACTACAGTTGTCAGATTAACACAGTTGTCAATGCAATGGCACCCTGCCTGAGGGCAGTAGCAGCAGCCGCTGAGAAGCTGGCCAAGATGGCAGACATTGTGCTAGGGAACCCATTGGAAGTTTATGTACCCCATGAGGTTCACATGGTCATGCAGAACCTGACCACAAAGCACATTTCGTCAGCGAAATTGACCAGGTGGGAACTGGCACTTTTAACTCCCACAAATATTACCCACAAAAGATGTGCAAAATTAAATCCAGCTACATTGCTACCAGAGACATCGCAAGATGAAATAGAAAGCCATGACTGCAATGCAGAAATGGAGGATCATTATCTGGAAGCACAGAGAGTAAGAGACACCCCCATCCACAATGCTGACCTCACTGTTTTTGTAGATGGGTCCCGCTTCTATACTGAAGAAGGGCACCCTGTTACTGGGTATTTAGTAGTCACCAAGGATGAAATCCTTTTCCAAGGAAAACTACCTGGGCATCATTTCACTCAGGTGGCAGAGCTTATGGCTCTCATGCAAGCTTGCATAGTAGGGAAAGAAAAAGAGCTCAATGTCTACACAGACCCAAGATAAGCTTTTGGCATATGCCACGATTTTGGTCAACTATGGAAACTGAGAGGCTTCCTGACCAACTGTGTGAAACCTATCAAACATGGTGAGCTCATTAAGAAAGTCCTTGAGGCACTTTAGTTCCCAGAGGAAATAGCAGTCATAAAATGTGTAGCACACAACAAAGGCACGGAAGAGGTTTCACTTGGAAATGCTAAAGCAGATACCGCTGCAAAGGCAGCTGCTGTAACTGGTATTGAGTCTGTGGAAATCTTCATGGCCACACTTCCGACAGTCCTGATCAGGTAGATTTGACTGTTTTGGAGAACTTGCAAGTGCAAACTGATGAAAAGACAAAACAGACGTGGCAAGACCAGGGATGTAAAGAAACCGATGGCCTTTGAGCCCATGAGGATGGAAGGTACTGTACCCCTTCAGCACTGTATCCATACTTGGCTGAGGCATCGCATGGCCCCTCTCATCTGCAATGGTCTCCACAATCACATCGCACTGGGTGGCCACCAGATTCACCACTGTTGAGGAGAGATTCCGTCAAGGGTGCGAAACATGTCAGATACATAATCCTGGGAGGCTTGTCAAAACCCCAACTAAGCATTTGCCTAAAGCGCAGTATTCCTTCCAGAGACTGCAGATCGATTACATTCAATTGAAAAAACGCCAACAATTCCAATATGTCCTAGTATGTGTAGACATTTTTTCAGGATGGGTAGAGGCCTGGCCTGTAGCCAATGCAAATGCATTAGTCACTGCAAAGAAACTATTGCAGGAATTTGTGTGCAGGTATAGCCTAATAGAGACCGTAGAATCTGATCAAGGGAGCCATTTCACAGGCCAAGTGATGGCGGAGGTTATGGGAGGACTCCAAATTTAACAAAAGTTCCATACTCTCTATCACCCGCAGGCGTCAGGGAAGGTCAAAAGGTATAATGGGATGATTAAGAATAGACTAGCCAAAATATGTGAAGATACACACCTTACTTGGGTGCAAGCTCTCCCTCTGGTGTTGAAATCAATGCGACATACTCCTAGAGGTCCAGAAAAACTATCTCCATTCGAGATATTGTTTGGGAGACCCTCAATGACAGGATTGTTTTTTCCCACAAGAAATGACATTAATTCATTGTTCATTAAAATTGTATGTGTCAGAATTACACAAGCAGCTCATTAAGTTGCATGCCCAAGTGTTCTCTTCTATTCCAGACCCAAATTCTGATGGTAAATCTCACTCCCTACAGCCTGGAGATTGGGTGGTGATAAAGAAGTTTCAATGAAGAGGACTGGAGCCCAGGTTTGAGGGTCCCTACCAGGTATTGCTGACCACCCCCACCTCAGTGAAGATAGAGGGAAAATCTCTTGGGTGCATGCTTCTCATTGCAAACAAGTTCAGAAGGATGTTTAGGGAGCCTGGTGGAATGGGCCTGTCTCCTCTGGTTATAGGTTTACTCAGCTGGTATGTTCTTGCTTCTGCTCAAAGAAAACCAGCTCCTAGGAAGCGAATCCTATTCTACCATGAAACTGAGCCTGTACCCTGGACTCCACCGGAGGAGTATAGTAAATGGGTAATAAAACCTGAGGGGTGGAGTCACACACAGATCCATTAGGCAGAGTGCAAACAAGGACAAGTACTCCACAGATACCCAATGTACTTTCATGGGTATATACTCATTCATGCCATAGCAGGGATGGGTTTGGATGGGTCCATACCACCAGCCTCATTCCACACCCTTACAGCTTTCATACAACCTATGGGGACATTGATGCAGGGTATCTACTAGATAGGCTTTGCAGTCTTACATACTGGAAGACCAGTCCTGATGAGCGGGAACGAATACAGCAGGTGGTGGAAGATAGCCCTGATACCATACTGTATGTAACATTTCACATAGATGAGGACATTGCCTTGTGTGAAGGGGTTTGGCACCCCATGGATATGGAATGTCTAATCCCAGGAATTTTTCCTGAGAGATCAAATGACAGTCAATCTACCAAGAGAATGTTTGTAGATCTTCATACAGAAACCTATGAAATGTCCATAACAAACTTAACCAAGGGGTCAGATTTATGGAGGATAAAATGCAAAAATAGCAAATTATATCCAATAGATCCCACAGGGGAGAACTATGAAGGGTGGCATATTGTTTACATCATCTTCAATCAGGGGGAAGAGAAAGAACATAAGAGGTACTATTATGATTTCCCAGAACTTGTTCAAGGGTCACTAGTGGACAAGTATTTCCATCCCGCTGAGGGACCCCTTGAGATTCTGATTACTAAACATCCCACCTATGATAGGAAGACACATCCACTAAACTACCTGTCAAGGAAAAAGATTGTATTGCAGTTGAATTGTAGTAACGCCCATCAGGCCATGTGGTATGAATGAGCAAATGTGACTCTCTCTGACAAATATACAAACACTGTAATCTTAAAAATTAGGACCGATGCTAAAAACAAACAGTATGAGGTCCTGGATTTACAACCGAGACTGTCTATACATGCCTTTATGTTGCAAGTAATAAGGGAGACTTGTGTCCCTGAAATAGAGGGTTACTATTTTATTGACACAGCTTTTTGGCCCCCAAATCAGTCCTTGGCTTTCAACAGTCCAAACCCATGGAAGTGGGATGTCTTATACAATGGTGTGGATCTGCCTAGTGTGAATGAGTGGATGAATGGAAGGCCAATGAATGAAGAAATGAGAGGTGTGCATATGACTGTAGACTGGCAGGATCCCCAAGGATATGATCTCGATTTAGACTTACATCTAGCTGGCCCATTTGTGTGGCCATTCTGCAACACATTTGATGAAGGCTGTTGGACATTTATGCAAATTACAAAGTTTAAGAGTGATGACATGTTCCTTGGAATAAGTACCCCAGTTACTGATCCTAAACATTGGTATCCCTGCAAAGGGTGAGGAAAGATCTGTGTGACAGTTGTACGGGTACCCAATGAGTTGGATGTTCTTGTCCCGGCAAAAATTAGTTCAGACTCCTGTAAGGCTCCTATAGTGAAGGCAGCAGATCTAGTCATCCCTTTACTCTCCTCTCACTGGACAGTACTAACAAAAACGCAATTTATGTTATATACATGGAGGATAACCTTATCTGAATTCCGGGTTGATAAATGGGATCAACGGTGTGCAGCCTTCATAAAGAATCAGGTATACATTTTGAAGGAGTGGCTGCAATCTGGATATTCAGAATATTCCCACACTAGAGCAAAGAGAGGCCTAATAGAGACTGCCTTAGGAGCAGGGGGTGTTTTCCTGGGTAGCCTAAACACAATGGATTTAGAGGTCATAAGAAACAAGTTAGGAGGATTGGTACAACATGTTGGGGAAGGGGTTAAGGTGCAGCTAGATGTGAATCATATCCTCAAATCTACAACATGCTCATATCGATGCTACTGCCTCACTATCTGAGGTAATGAAACAAAAATTCACAGGATTCATAGCGGAATGATCCAAGGTACATGAAGACATCCAAATTGCTTTATCTTGCACCCAGGTACAATCAGAACTGTCCCAGGACCTCAGAGTAATGATTGCTTATTTTTCAGCCAGACAATTTCCACTAAATTTGAGAAAACAAGCAAATAGGGTAATATCCAAGTTTGCTATGAGTCATATGGATTGGTGGATAACTCAATTCCATGGCTGTCAAAACCTGACTTGCACTGTCTCATCCCTGATTCTGGTCGCAGGGACTGAACATCGTGCTTATACCATAGTCAGTTTGGGTACTATCCTATCGGGCTCTACCGTGTTACACCCCCGAGTCCATCATGATGTGATGGTTTATGAGTCCGGACAACCTCAAATGATTGATACTGATAGGTGCTGGAGAAAGGAAGGAGTTGTGTTATGCCAAGCGAAACAGGACAGGATCATGAGACAGCAATGCTGGCACAAGGAAGGGTCATGTCTCATGGATGCCGAGGAATTGTCCCAACCTTATTTAAAATGCTTGGGGCAAAGGTATTGGTGCTGGTATCAAATGTCAAGTGATGCCCTATATTCTGCATACGGGTTGAACTGTACCCAGCATGGTACACTACCTCAGGGAGTCTACTGTACATTTTCCCCTGTCCTTGGAATAGATATAGCAGGGGCACAAGGACAGACCCCTATTACCCCAGAGAAAAGGCTTGATATCAAACCTGATTCCCCCATACACCTACAGAAACTTCCTCTGGGATTTGGGGCTAAGTTAAAAGCTCGGCTATTAGATTTCGGGCAACAGAATTACATTTTAAATGTATTAAGAGATGCTGAGAAACAAGCCATCATACGACTCACTCGTGATCCAAGTATCCCACGCTTTAGATGCAGACGCTAAGATTTCCTGGTGGGAACGTTTATTTAGGACAGTCCTAACGCTACAGCCTTCCTAAACATTTTACTCCACCCTGTTGTCCTAATCTGTGTAGCCCTATTGCTTTTCCTGATACAAGTAATAATGTGCATTACTATCAGGAGAATAAACGTCAAAGCTATGAGAATGAGGTATCTCCTTTCGAGGAACAGAAAGGCCAATAACTCAGAAACAAATCTCTGAAGAAGCCTGATCCAATCCAGACCAGTACAAAGAATTTTCGCATTTAAGAGAGGACCCTAGAACTATATTTTTCTTGTTTTTTTGTTGTTTTAGGGATAAGCGTCTTCAATTTGTAATAATAAAGTGCAGTCAGGTTTACCTAAATTCTAAAGGTTTTAATCATTTTTTTCTCTCTCTCTCTTTGTTAATATCTGTGTACCTGACCTGCACAAATACTGCCAATTATTAGTATGGGAGAGGAGTTGCCCTTTTTGTTAACCACTTAAGCCCCGGACCATTTGACTGGCCAAAGACCAGAGCACTTTTTGCGATTCGGCACTGCGTCGCTTTAACTGACAATTGCACCGTCGTGTGACGTGGCTCCCAAACAAAATTGATGTCCTTTTTTTTTCCCCACAAATAGAGCTTTCTTTTGGTGGTATTTGATCACCTCTGCGTTTTTTATTTTTTGCGCTATAAACAAAAATATAGCGACAATTTTGAAAAAAATGCATTATTTTTTACTTTTTACTATAATATCCCCAAAAAATATATCCCCCCCAAAAACACAAACATTTTTTTCCTCAGTTTAGGCCGATACGTATCTTTCTACATATTTTTGATAAAAAAAATCGCAATAAGCGTTTATTGATTGGTTTGCACAAAAGTTGTAGCGTTTACAAAATAGGGGTTAGTTTTATGGCATTTTTATGAATAATTTTTTTTTACTGGTAATGGCGGCGATCAGCGATTTTTATTGTGACTGCGACATTATGGCAGACACATCGGACAATTTTGACACATTTTTGGGACCATTGTGATTTTTACAGTGATCAGTGCTATAAAATTGCACTGATGACTGTAAAAATGACACTGGCAGTGAAGGGGTTAACCACTAGCTCGCTAGGAAGGGGTTAAGGCGCCTTTCACACGGACAGCTGTTCTGCCGCAGTTAAAAGCATATAATATGTTCTGTGAAATTCAAGACTCCAGACACTGCGATCAGCTGCATTTGTACAGTGAGATTACCTGCGTTTACCTGCGTTTACATGCGTTTACATGCGGCTGCGTTTATCTGCATTTGGAACATTCTTGCCATTTCTGATGTGCTTCCTGTTGTATTTCTTTCCTTGTTGCCGCTGCTATCCGCAGGAGAAATAGTTATCATGTAATGAAATCGCAGCTAAACGCAGTGTGTGGATGGGGCCATAGGAAAGCATTGTGTGCTTTTAGCTGCGGTAGAAAACTAGAAAATCCGCAGCTAAAAGCACCATTCTATCCGTCCGTGTGAAAGGGGCCTAAGTGTGTTCTAGGGAGTGATTCTAACTGTTAGGGGGCGTGGCTACAAGTGAGGAGGCTCTTTCATTCGCCAGAACCAATCAGCAGGTCCAGACCAGAAATCATTGGCCTGGACCTGAAGATCAATTGGTTCTGTAGCAAATCCTATCGCCGTGGAGACAGGTACGTTGGTTTGAGCAGCCGGGCCGCCCTGCCGCAGTATATGTGCGGTGGGCGATCCAGAACTGGTTAAATACCACCATGAAAGCTGTATCTGTCATAAAAAAAAATCATAATTTTGTTTGGGTACAGTGTTGCATGACTGAGTAATTGTCATTCAAAGTGTGAGAGCACTGAAAGATGAAAATTGGGCAGTAGGCGTGCAAAACAGATTTGTTTTGTTTTGATTTGTATTTAACTAGATTTGTTTTTTTAGATTCGCTAAATTTGTTATCGGAATACGTTTTGTTTATTCGTGTTCAAATTGTTTTCGAATTCGCATCACTTCTGCATGCACCTCACACTCACACTAGCAATCTAGCATCTTGCAGTGATTGTTCTTCACCAATTTACTTTCTGCTTTTAATCTATTTTTTATTGCATATTTTCACACAGATGTGGGCAGCAACCATACATGCACACATTTCACAACATGGCAATGTGCAGCGATTGTCCGCCCTGCTCCCTGGCCACGGTTCCCCAAGGATCCTGTTTCTGGGGATCTCCCGCCTCAACCCTGGTTGGGACCACCTATGCCGTGCCACCGCTCTATTCCATACCCTGGTACTGACCATAACTTATGGACTGCTTTGTAAGTAACATTGTTAGTGCTCCTTTTCCTTGTTCCTCTACTCTTTCTCTCTTCTTTTTTCTATGGGGAATAGTGGATCCCTATAGGCGACATAGTAATTTATCTCTTAATTTTTTAGTTCATTCATGCATCCAACTCCTGACGATTGGCAAGAGGTCATGAAACGTGTTGAGGGTTCATCTATGGATGCCAAATACAAATTTGCCCTAATAACTGTATCATATTAGAACCTGTATCAATTCCATATATCACGTTGATCATCTTTAAATTATTTGTATGTATTTGATCGCTTATTATTTACTTTGTTTGCCACAAATCATGTTCTCTAATCAATAATTCGTTATTAAATCTATTATTATTATTAGGGATGGGCTATCTGTTGGCTGGTCGCCCGTTCGCCGAACAGCGAACAATTTGTGGTGTTCGCGGCAAATTAGAAAAGCCGCGGAACACCCTTTAAAAGTTTATAGGAGAAATCTAAAGTGCTAATTTTAAAGGTTAATATGCAAGTTATTGTCATAAAAAGTGTTTGGGACCCGGGTCCTGCCCCAGGGGACATGTATCAATGCAAAAAAAAGTTTCAAAAACGGACGTTTTTTTGGGAGCAGTGATTTTAATAATGCTTAAAGTGAAACAATAAAAGTGAAATATTCCTTTAAATTTCATACCTGGGGGGTGTCTATAGTATGCCTGTAAAGTAGCGCATGTTTCCTGTGTTTGTAACAGTCCGAGAGCAAAATTACATTTCTAAAGGAAAAAAAAGTCATTTAAAAGTACTAGCGCTAGTGCCGGCTATTAATGAATTGTCAGTCCTGACAATACACATAAAAGTCATTGAAAGTCATTGAAAAATAAAAAAAAAATGTGTGGGGGTCCCCCAAAATTTCATTACCAGGCCCTTCAGGTCTGGTATGGATATTAAGGGGAACTCCGCGTAAATTTTTTTTTTAAAATGGCGTGGGGTTCCGCCCAAAAATCCATACCGAATGGTCTGGTATGGATCTTAAGGGGAACTCCGTGCCAAAATTTTAAAAAAATGGCATGGGGTTCCCCCAAAAATCCACACCAGAGCCCTTTCTGAGCACGCAACCTGGCAGGCTGCAGGAAAAGGGGGGGAGAAGAGAGAGCGCCCCCCCTCCTGAACCGTACCAGGCCACATGCCCTCAACATGGGGAGGATGTCCCCATGTTGATGGGGACAAGGGCCTCATCCCCACAACCCTTGCCCAGTGGTTGAGGGGGTCTGCGGGCGGGGGACTTATCAGAATCTGGAAGCCCCCTTTAACAGGGGACACCCAGATCCCGGCCCCCCCATGTGAATTTGTAAGGGGTACATTGTACCCTTACCATTTCACAAAAAGAAAGTGTCAAAAAAAACCCCCACAGGAGACAGCTTGGAACAACTCCTTTATTAACCACCTCAATACAGTGCACTTACACCCCCTTCCTGCCCAGACCAATTTTCAGCTTTCAGCGCTCTCACACTTTGAATGACAATTACTCAGTCATGCAACACTGTACCCATATGAAATTTGCATCCTTTTTTTTCACACAAATAGAGACTTATTTTGGTGGTATTTCATCACTAGTGGGTTTTTTATTTTTTGTGCTATAAAAAAAAAAGTCCGTAAATTTTGTGAAAAAATGTCTTTTTCTTTGTTTCTGTCATAAAATTTAGCAAATTAGTAATTTTTCTTCATAAATTTTGGCCAAAATTTATACTTCTACATATCTTCGGTAAAAATAACCCAAATAAGTGTAAATTAATTGGTCTTTGTGAAAGTTATAGAGTCTACAAACTATGGTGCCAATCACTGAAAATTGATCACATCTGATCACACCTGATGTACTGAAGGCCTACAACAAATTACACCCCAAAATACATTCTGCTACTCTTCCCGAGTATGGTGACACCACATGTGGGAGACTTTTACACAGCCTGGTCACATACAAAGGCCCCACATTGAAGTAGCATCTTCAGGCGTTCTACGAGTATAAATGACACATCTCATTTCTCAACCACCTATTACACTTTTGAAGGCCCTGGAGCACCAGGACAATGGAATTGCCCCCAAAATGACCCCATTTTGGAAAGCAAACTCCCCAACATATAATCTATAAGGCATAATGAGTCTTTTGAACGGTTCATTTTTTTCCAGAAGTTTTTGAAAATGTGGAAAAAAAATGAAAACGCATTTTTTTTTACACAAAGTTGACCATTTATCAGATATTTACAACACATAGCATGTACATAGCAAAGATGACACCCCAAAATACATTCTGCTACTCCTCCTGAGTATGGCGATACCACATGTGTGAGCCTTTTACACAGCGTGGCCTCATACAGCGGCCCAACATCCAAGTAGCACCATCAGGCATTCTAGGAGCATAAATGACATATATAATTTCCTGGCAACCTATCATTTTTGAAGGCCCTTAATATTTCTAACACATAGCATGTACATACCAAGAATTACAATCCAAAATAAATTCTATTGCGGAAAGGGTAAAAAAAAAGCACTACCTGTGCTTTTAGTAGTATTCACAGAGGAGAGAACTGGTCCAGGCAGAAGGCAAGGATGTGCTTAGCAACAGCAATAGTAATTATCCAGGCAGCAGGCAGGAATATTGTCTATAGTCAGCACAAGGATATTGTCAGCACAGCACAGTCCATAGATATTGTCCAGGCAGAGACAGCCAGCAAAGCCATAATATTGGTCCTGGTACACTGTTACCTGCAGACACTCATTGTACCACTCTCCAGCCCTTCATAAACATACTGCCTCTTGCTACAGCTAATTATTTGCATAGTTCAGGTAGCAGTGTGGTCCGTTCATGCAGCAGGCAGAGGCATGATGGCAGTAAGTAAGCAGCAGGCTGAGGGCCGCAATCAGGTAAGACCTGTGCACAGGGGCACAGGGGTAGAGGCTTCGACCTACCCAAATCTCTATGAAGCCTTCGGACTCCAGACCCTAATCCGGAAATTCCAAAACCCAGAGAAAACAAAAAAAATTGTTTTCTCCATCCGGAAAAACAATTCTGGAGCCCCTCACATATGTGAGACCCCTGTGTACTACAGTAGCAGGGCAACAGATCAGTCCAAGTGGTAGGCAAAATCATAGTCCATAAAACAGGCCAGGGTTAGATCACATGCAAGCAGTCCAAGTGGTAGGCAGTAGCGTAGTTGATAAAACAGGCCAGGGTCAGTTCACGTGGAGGCAGTCCAAACGGTAGGCAGAGGCATAGTCACAAAACAGGCCAGGGTCAGTTCATGTGGAAGCAGTCCAAATGGTAGGCAGAGGCATAGTCAAAAAACAGGCCAGGGTCAGTTCACGTGGAAGCAGTCCAAACGGTGGGCAGAGGCATAGTCAAAAAACAGGCCAGGGTCAGTTCATGTGGAAGGCAGTGGCATGGTTATTTGGGGAAGCATGGAAAATGGTCAGCACAGATGATGAAAATGGGGAAATGATTAAAAATATGGGCTAATATTTTAGGGATGTATGATAAAGTTGGAAGCATTCACCAATGCAAAGGCCAGGTTGGGAGGGACACTGGGGACAATGGTAGCTGGTATCTTTTCGAAATCCTTTTATTGGTGCACACGCAACATTTTTTTGCCGTCTTCGGCCTGCTTCAGAAGGTGGAATGTTGAAGGGGAAGTGGAGCTCATGAAGTCGGCAAACAGCCTCAGAGCGAAGGTCTTCTGGGGGGGTCTTCGGTGATAGATGAGGGACGTAACAACTTTTTCTATGAATTGTAGGAAGGGGGCGGGGCTTTCTGTGGATTTGGTGTAGACTACGTAGGAATTATAAACGGCCAAATGGATGAGATAAATTGCTACATTCTTGTACCAGAATCGTGATCTCCTTATCGACAATTAGAGCTGAATCATTTGATCATTGAAATCCCCCCCCCCCTTGTAGACATTATAATCTTGGACACATAGTGGCTTTTCAATGGGACCTTGTTTGAACCTCAATTGTAGTGTCGTCATGAATGGTGGACATCGTGTGCACGTCCCTTTTATCCTTCCACCTCAAGGCCAGCACTTCATTGCATCTCAGTGCTGCTCTTTCCCCCCTTTGCAGCTTTTTGTTTGCTAGAGATTGTGGGAAGCTCTTCCTATTTTTTCTGGAGGTTCCGCAGGCCAGGGTTTTTCAGTGTATAGGTGTTTGAAAAGGGGCAGGCCAGTGTAGAAATTGTCAAGGTATATGTGATATCCTTTGTTCAGAAGTGGGTATGCCAAGTCCCATACAATCTTTCCAGTTGTGCCCATGTAGGCCGGGCACTCAGGGGGCTGGAGCTGGGAATCTTTTCCTTCATATATGCAGAACGCATACAAATATCCCGTGGCTCTCTCACAGAGCTTGTATAATTTTACTTTGTATCTGGTCCTTTTGCTAGGAATATATTGCTTTATTCTTAGCCAGCCTGAAAAGGGTACCAGGGACTCATCGACACATATATTCTGATCGGGGACATAGAGTTCTGCAAATTGTTGGGAAAAGAAATTTATCAGTGGGCGAAGTTTATATAATTTGTCGTAATATGGATGAATGCGGGGAGGGCACTGGGTGTTGTCGCTAAAATGAAGAAAGCGCATTATTATTTCGTATCGAGACCTGGCCATTACGGTAGAATAAATGGGCATGTTGTGGATGGGGTTGGTGGATCAATAGGCATGTCCTTCATTTTTTTTGTAAGCCCCATGTTTAGGGTGAGGCCTATAAACAATTTGAACTCCTCCAAATTCAGATCTCTCCACTCAAACGGACGGGCATAGGATGATTGGGGGTTGTTGGCAATATACTGCTGGGCATATAAATTTGTCTGGTCCACAATGAATTGCAGCAAAGTGTCAGGCAAAAACAGATTCGCTGTGAAATTATGGGTGTTGGCCTGCACACCTGGCTGTGCTGTGAAAGGGGGAATAATTGGTGATCCCGAGTCGGATGGCAGCCATGTTGGGTTGGCAAGACCATCTGGCATATATGTAGAGGCCCTGGCTCTTGGGGGACATAACACTCCAGTAGTTGGGGGATTTGAATTTCCTGTGCTGGTACTCAGGCGTGATGTGGCAGCACTGGTACTGGGTCTGGGCATTTGTTCCTGGGGCCTATCGCCGGCGGCAGCGCTTGTACTGGGCATTTGTTCCCTGGGCCTATCGCTGGCGGCAGCGCTGGTACTGGGAATTTGTTCTTGGGGCCTATTGCTGGCAGCAGCGCTGGTACTGGGCCTTGGAATATAATCCTGGTTTCCAGAGTGCCGTCCCTTTTAGGAGGGACCCATTCTTCCTCCGAATCATTTGTCGATTCACTATTCGGTTCAAATGCCGAATTTGATTCGGAATTAGAATTGGAATCTGCTGAGAACTCCCCATTGCTCTCATCAGTCATGTAGAGGATCTGGAACGCCTCCTCACTGGTATATAATCTTTTGGACATGACGCTGATGGCTGTGTGGCAGGTGATGATCACTGATGGGCTGTGAGATGGGTGGCAGGTGACATTCACTGATAGGTGATGACGGTGTGACAGGCGATGGTCACTGATGGGTGACAGGCCACTGACGGTGACGGGTGATGGTCACTGACGGGTGATGGTCACAGACGGGTGACAGGCCACGGTTACTGATGGGTGCACCGCTGATGGTCACTGATGGGTGACGGGTAATGGCTGATGTCACTGATGGGTGATGGGTAATGGCTGACGTCACTGATGGGTGATGGGTAATGGCTGACGTCACTGATATGTGATGGGTGATGGCTGATGGTCACTGATGGGTGACGGGTGATGGCTGACAGGTGACGGCTGACGGTCACTGATGGGCGACGGGTAATGGCTGACGGTCACTGATGGGTGATGTGTAATGGTTGATGTCACTGATTGGTGATGGGTGATGGCTGATGGTCACTGATGGGTGACGGGTGATGGCTGACGAGTGACGGCTGACGGTCACTGATGGGTGATGGGTAATGGCTGACGGTCACTGATGGGTGACGTGTAATGGCTGACATCACTGATGGGTAATGGGTGATGGCTGATGGTCACTGATGGGTGACGGGTGATGGCTGACGGGTGATGGCTGATGGTCACTGATGGGTGACGGGTAATGGCTGACGGTCACTGATGGGTGACGTGTAATGGCTGACGTCACTGATGGATGATGGGTAATGGCTGACATCACTGATATGTGACGGGTGATGGCTGATGGTCACTGATTGGTGACGGGTGATGGCTGACGGTCACTGATGGGTGACGTGTAATGGCTGACGTCACTAATCGGTAATGGCAGCTAGTTACTGCTCTGTGTTTACATTTAGTGATCAGCTGTGAAAGGATCACAGCCGATCACGTGGTAAACAGCCACCGGCCAATGGCTGTTTACCATCGTCCGTGACAAGCTGTGTTCCCGGGAACACCTCGCCACGACGTGCACGAGCGGTGCACTCCCAATCGCGCACATGCGCCATGCATAATGGGGGCGGTACCATGTCATTGGCCGTGACTTCATCACGCCAATCATGTGGTAAACAGCCATGCCCAATGGCTGTTTACCCCCCTCGGTGGCGAGCGGTGTCTCAGTGACACCCCGCCACCGAGGGGTACAGGGATGCGCGCACACGATCCCGCGCATTCCCTGTTTAAAGGGCAGGGCGTCATATGACGCCCTCCCTGAATGAGAGCCGTGCCGCCTGGCCGTCATATGATGGACGGCGGGCAGCAAGTGGTTAAAAATAAAAACATTTTGAATAATAAAAAGGGATTCCAGCGATGTAATCCAATAAATCCATGCTCCTACTTCAGCGATGTAATCCAATTCTCGATCTCCAGCGATGGATGATCTCCAGCGACTCCAGCGAGGAACACGCACAGGATCCTGCCTCCACCGGAGGCACCCAGCCAATGAAGCAGCGCCAGCTTGACAGCTCTTATGTAGCTGAGGGCGGGGCCACCCGTCACGTGACCCCGTCCCCCTCTGACAAGGGGAAACGCCGGGGTTTCCCAGTGATGTGTACAGGTGACCCCGTCCCCCTCTGATGCAACGCAGGATTCCCATTGCATCAGAGGGGGGCGGGGTCACACGACTTTTATGTGTATTGTTGGGACCGACAATTCATTAAAAGTACTAGCGCTAGTACTTTTAAATGATTTTTTTTCCTTTAGAAATGTCATTTTGCTCTCGGACTGTTATAAACACAGGAAACATGCGCTACTTTACAGGCATACTATAGACACCCCCCAGGTATGAAATTTAAAGGAATATTTCACTTTTATTGTTTCACTTTAAGCATTATTAAAATCACTGCTCCCGAAAAAATGGCCGTTTTTAAAACTTTTTTTTTGCATTGATCCATGTCCCCTGGGGCAGGACCCAGGTCCCCAAACACTTTTTATGACAATAACTTGCATATTAACCTTTAAAATTAGCACTTTAGATTTTTCATGTTCATGTCCCATAGAGTTTAACGGTGTTCGCGTGTTCGAACAAATTTTTTGCCTGTTCGCATGTTCTGGATGCGAACCGAACAGGGGGGGGTGTTCGGCCCATCCCTAATTATTATATATTGACTCTTTATGATTACATTTTGTATCATAAATGTTTCATTGCTATCGGTTTTATTATTATTATTATAGTTATTAACATCTACCACAATGTACTCCTAGAGGATTGTGACATTCAACTCATTTATGTTTATTTTATATATTATTATACACACCAACATCCCTCATGTAAAGTCACAACCCCACTTCTTTTGTTTTCGCATAGCATTTAGGGATGGAGGCATCTTGGTGTTTTTACTTCAGGTTGAGACGGGCCTCATTAATTCCTAGTTTTCATTACCTTACAGTATATTCATTTGTTTTTATTTGAAAATATTGATTTTTGAACAGTTAGATAAATAATTCCCTTGATGCGATAACCAATTTGTAGATTTTTTTTTTTAACTTCATTTTTACAGTACAATTTTTTTGTAGTTTTTCTTTCTGTTGACGTTATAGTGGACTATTTTATTTCACGCTGTTTATCACTTACTTACCTGTGGTATAGTAACAGCTGAATTTGTGAAATACAGACGTTCTGTATAATCGTCATATATACGGTTATTGACTCTACAAGGAATTTAATCATTTTTGTGTTAATCAGTAAGTACAGCACTCCCATTAGCGGGTGTTTCAATTGGTTTTCAATATTTTATGTAACATTTATTTCTGTCAACCAATGCATATTACTATTTTGTATGAACACATGTCTGGTGTGCAGGAAAATTATTCTCTAGAGCACAACAGCTCTGTTTTACTCTATTAATTTCTATTTTATTCTATTCTTTTATTTTCTATTCTATTATTTTCTAATCTATTCGATTCGAATTCAAATGCATTCTATTTGAAAATTTGAATTTCGGAAGATCATTATATTCTTTCTATCTTATTCTATTCTATTGAATTCGATTCTGTTTTTTATACTATTCTATTATTTTCTATTCTTTTTTTAATCTATTCTATTTTATTCGAATTCATATCTATTCTATTTGGAATTTGAAATTCAGAAGAGAGTTATTCTATTCTATTATTTTTTCTATTCTATTCTTTTCTATTCTATTCTCGAGTTTATTATTTTCTATTCTATTATATTCAATTCTTTTCAATTCTTTTAAAATCTATTCAAATTAGAATTTATTATATTCAAAATTCGAATTTTGGAAGATAGTTGTATCCCTTCTAATTTATTCTATTCGATTATTTTGTATTCCATTCTCTTATTTTTTATTATATTCTTTTCTATTCTATTTGTTTCTAATCAAATTCAAATTCATTCAATTTGAATTATGGACGGTTATATTCTTTCTATTCTATCATTTTTTCTATTCTTTTCAGTTCTATTCTGTTCTGTTTTACTCTATTCTGTTCTATATCTTTCTTTTCTATTCTATTCCTTTATTTTCTATTCTATTTTATTATACTCTTGTTTTCAAATTCAAATTTGTTTTCAAATTCAATTTGAATTAGAATTTTGGCCCGATTTTGTCTGGATTTAGTTTTGTTATTTTGGATTCGTTTAAATTTGTTACTATTGTAATTCGGAAATTCGAATACATCCGAATCTCCGAATAATGACAATTTTGTCCGAATTTTGATTCAGAATGAAATGAATGTCTACCTGGCAGGAAGGGGGTAAAAGTGCCCTGTAGGCATGTGGTTAATGCATTCTCTGCATTAAGATAAAAAATGTACCAGTATTTGTATTGCCCCTTCACCTAACTATATACTTACCGAGTCTTATCTTGATCCAGTACTGTGTCCATTTGCAGTATACTGTTCTCTGTTTCTCTCCTCATGGGACACGAAGGCAGCAGTGGGAGCCATTTGCTATCAAATCTTGGGGTGTGTGCGTTTATGGATGCACACAGCCTGACTTGGGAGCGAGACTGCAGGTGTGCCACCACAGCAAGTGGCTTGTTATTTTGGCACACATAGAAGAGGTTAAAACCCCTTCACACTGGGGTGGTGCGGGCGTTAGCGGTAAAGCGCCACTAGTTTTAGTGGCACTTTACATCTGTTATAGTGGCGCTTTTCGAGCACTAGCGGGGTGCTTTTAACCCCCACTAACGGCCAAAGAAAGGGTTAATACCGCCCGTGTTGCGGCACTACCGAAGCGATTTGCAGGTTCTTCGGTAGCGCTGCCCATTTATTTCAATGGGCAGGGCATTTTGGGAGCGGCGTATACACCGCCCAAAAGATGCTGCTTGCAGGACTTTTTTTCCCATCCTGCAAGTGCACAGCCTCAGTGTGAAAGCACTTGGGCTTTCACACTGGGGTGGCTTAAGGGGCGCTTTTCAGGCGCTTTACAGGTGCTATTTTTAGCGCTACAATGCCTGAAAAGCGCCTCAGTGTGAAAGGGGTCTAAGAGAAAAGGAGGTTTGGGACCTCTCTGTGCAATACCACTGCACAGAGCAGGTATAGTGCATATTGAAAGTATTCACAGTGCTTCACTTTTTCCACATTTTACAGCCTTATTCCAAAATGGATTAAATTCATTATTTTCCTCAAAATTCTACAAACAATACCCCATAGATACAACGTGAAAGAAGTTTGTTTGAAATCTTTTCACATCAATCACATGGTATCATACTTAAAATCAAAGTCATATCAAACATGTCCGTGAGTCATAGCTATCCATTCTGACAATAAAGCATACTTTCTTTAGATTGGGTCTTCCATGAACTGAAGAAGCTATGCCCATCTCTAGGAATCTTTTTGAAATCTGCACTTGTTTGAAGAGTAGGGTAAAGAATAGAATAAAGATGAGAAAAGAAGAGGTAAGAAATCTAGTGAGAAGGGTAAGTATTATTTCCTATGAGTCACATTGATGTGTGGAAATTGTTTAGAGCTTATTGGGTTCTAACGTCTAATGTACTCTCTCAAATTCAGTATGACAAGACAGGTGATTACATGGTTGTGTAACTGATCAAAACTAAACAAGGATCTGGGTGATCCCACTCTATAAGTAATGGTAAGTATAGACCTGTTATTTAATCATGTTTTCATATTCTTGGGAGTATCTATAAATGAACCAAGGAGACCAAGTTTCATGATAGCGCTCAACTTTTTCCTCTGACTGTGCCCGTGTGTCTTCCATTTCACAGATATATGAAATTTTGTGTAGCCAGTCTTTCAGAGAGGGGACTGTTGTTGATTTCCAGAACAATGGAATGAGAGACTTGGCTGCATTTAGTAAATGTCTGGTGAGGGAGTTTTTGTATCTCCTAAAGGAAAAATTTGAAATGTGAAGCAGGCAACATGCTGCGTTAAGTTTGAGCTTGGTCTCCGTTATTCGGTATATCACCTCTTTAACCCTGTTCCAGAACGGTGTTATCCGTTCACATTGCCACCAAATGTGCATTAGAGTTCCTTTCTCTTTGTTGCATCTCCAGCATGTATCAGGCGACTGGGGAAACCATTTGTGAATCTTTACCGGGGTTGCATACCAATGAGTGAGCATTTTATATGCCGTCTCCTGCATTCTCGTGCTTAAGGAGCATTTATGCGCCATAATACAGTCTCTCTCCCATTGGGTATCTGAAATTGTCATGTCAAGGCAGTCTAACCATCTCTCTCTGAGCCTGTTAGCTGCGGGCTCTTTCGAACTCTGCAACCACTGATAAGCGGTTGATGTGGTCTTTACAACCTGCTCCCCTTTTAGGCACACCGACTCCAACTCCATGGGTTCTCTAGTGAAGTGTCTCTTACGGGTGGCATTGTTGACATAATTTCTGACTTGGAAGTATGACCACAAGGGTAGGGAAGGTATATTGTTGTCAGCCTTAAGATTAGTCAGGTCCTTCATTATCTTGTTGTTGAAGCAGTGGGATGTTAGGAGTGGTTGTTTTTGATCAGAGGAGCGCAAGAGGCGGTTCCCCATTACAGGTGGAAAGTCTGGGTTGTTTTGCAGTGGGGTGAGAGGACTGAGAGGAGAAGAAAGTTTGGGTTGTTTAGATAGGCGATGAAAGATTTGTAAAGTGGTTCCTATCAAGGGGTGGGCTCTCAGATTCGAGGGATATTTGAATTTTGGTATCCAGGGTGAGAACAGCAGGGGAATCGGGCTTGAATCGTTTTCTAATGACACCCAATCCTTTATACCTCCGTGGCAGTGCCAGTCTATGATCCTGGCAATGTGCGTGGCATGATAGTACATTTTGAAATCCAGTATCCCCATCCCACCCACTGCTTTGGATCTTGTTAGTAGGGAAAATTTGATACGTGGTGGTTTGTGTGCCCAAATGAATCGCATTTGAAGGGCCTGGAGAGATCTAAAAAAGCTTAGTGGAATTTTAATGGGTAATGTGCGCAATAGATATAAGATTTTAGGCAGTATGGTTATTTTGCAAATGGCTACCCTGTCTAATCACGAAAAGAACCCAGTGTGCCAGGTGTGTAAATCCTTTTCTATAGTTTTGAGTAGGGGAAGGAAGTTTTGGGAAAAGATAGAGGACAGCTTGGGCGTAAGCCATACTCCCAGGTATTTGATGGCCTGTGATTCCCACTTGAAGGGACTATTGTCTTTAGTTGTCTTTAGTGTTTGTTCTGGGAGCGAAATATTTATCGCCTCTGATTTCAAATAATTTATCTTAAGGTTAGAGATGTAACCATATAGTGCAAACTCTTTCATGAGGGAAGGGATGGATATGTGTGGTTCAGTTAAGAATCCGCTACTTTGAATTCCCGCCCCGTGACCTTAAATCCCTTTATAGCTTTGTTTGCAAGGATTCATCTAACAAATGGTTCTAATGATATTATGAATAGCAGGGGCAACAATGGACAGCCCTGTCTTGTCCCATTGTTTATGCTTACTTTGTTGAATAGTGACACGTTCAATAGCGATATAGGCCTATAGCTGGAACAGTGAAGCGGATCCTTATCTGGCTTGGGTAACACGGTAATATAAGCTGATAAAAACTCTGGAGGGACCACTCTGGGCTTTGATATGGAATTTAATGCGTCTTGGAGGTGTATAGCTAAGGTATCGACGAATGTCTTGTAGTAAATAGCCGTGAACCCATCAGGGCCCGGGCTCTTACCATGTTTTAGGTCTTTAATAGCGAGTCTGAGTTCCGGCAAGTCCATGGGGTTCTCAAGAGATGCGGCGTCCTCCGCTTTAAGTGAAGGGAGGCCGGAGTCCCTCAAGAAATCCCGCATCACCTGGAGCCTTTCTCCTTGCAGATCATGTGGTCTATGTTGGGTTGGGAGATTATATAAATTGGTATAAAATTCCTAGAAGTGTTGTGCTATTTTGTCCGTTGTTCTATCCACCTTACCCCCCTTGTTTTGAATGCCTGTGATGTTATATTTGGCAGTAGGTCCCCTCAATTCCCTGGCAAGCAGATAGCCGGGTTTGTCACCTTGTTCATAGTAGATTTTTTTCCTAAAAAAAAGGAATCGTTTTGTTTAGGATTCTAGGAGCTGTTTAAGTGTCATTCTCGTCTCAAGAAGAGTCGCCGATCGGGATGTCAATTATTGCTTGTGTAAGGTTTCTAGATGACAGATTTTTTGTGTTAGTTGGAGAATTTCCCTTTCTTGATCTTTCTTTTTTTTTTGTGCACCCATCCTAATCAATTTTCCCCTGATGGAGCACTTGTGGGCTTCCCATACCACCAGTGGGTCCATGCCCGGGGCCATGCCCATGCCTGCTTTAAAAGAGTTCTTTAAAAGAACTCTTTTAAAGCAGTGGTCAGTTTGTGCAGCAAAGTTGGATCTGTTAAAAGAGGAATTTAGTCTCCAAGTTCCCGATCTGGCCGAGGTATCGGTCAGGTTTAGGCCAATGGAAACTGGGGCATGATCAGAAATTGTCTGTGTTTGCCTCACTGACTGTGTGGAGATCCCTCTGTGTGATAAAGAGGTAATCAATCCTAGAGTGGCAATAATGTGGGATTGAGTAGAAAGAGAAGTCTTTATCCTCAGGGTGTAGGAACCGCCAGGTATCAACTAGGTCTAAAGAGTGGAGGAGAGTTTTGATTCTTTTTAATATTTTATAGGTAATGAAGGTTTTCCCTGTTGAAGTATCTACTAGCGGGTTTAGTAGGATGTTAAAATCTCCCCCTAAGATTAAGCGGCCTGTGCTGAAACCCTCTAGCTCCCTCACCAACTTCTTGCAAAAGGACAAGTGGGAGGTATTAGGGAAATTAGGGAAATATACATTTGCCAATGTGGTGGGCACCCCAGAACATTTCCCTTTGACAAAAATAAATCTCCCCCCTGGATCAACCAGTTTGTCTGTGATCAAAATCTTTTCAAATTTATTAAAAATTAAAAATGAAAAAATACACATGTACATAAGTATTTACAGCCTTTGCTCAATACATGGTTGAAGCACCTTTGGCACCAATTACAGCCTCAAGTCTTTAATTGGGTCGGTGCACAGCCATTTTCAGATCTCTCCAGAGATGTTCAATCGGGTTCAAGTCTGGGGTCTAGCTGGGCCACTCAAGGACATTCACAGACTTGTCCCATAGCCACTCCTTTGTTATCTTGTCTGTGATTAGGGTCATTGTCCTGTTGGAAAATGAACCTTCTCCCCAGTCTGAGGCCCAGAGCACTCTGGAGCAGGTTTTCATCAAGGATGTCCCTATACATTGCTGCATTCATCTTGCCACTGAAAAACATCCCCACAGAATGATGCCTTCACCACTATGCTTCACTGTAGGGATGGTATTGGCCAAGTGATGAGCATGCAAGTGATGCCTGGTTTCCTCCAGACATGACACTTGCCATTCAGGCCAAAGAGTTCAATCTTTGTTTCATCAGACCAGATAATTTTGTTTCTCATGGCCTGAGAGTCCTTCAGGTGCCTTTTGGTAAAGTCCAGGCAGGCTGTTATGTGCCTTTTACTGAGGAGTGGCTTCTGTCTGGCCACTCTACCATAGAGGCCTGATTGGTAGAGTGCTGCAGAGATGGTTGCTCTTCTGGAAGGTTCCCCTCTCTCCACAGAGAAACGCTGGAGCGCTATTGGGGTGACCATCAGGTTCTTAGTCACCGTGAAATTTTTCTGTACCCTTCCCAAGATCTGTGCCTCAATACAATCCTGTCTCAGAGGTCTATAGACAATTCCTTGGCCTTCATGGCTTGGTTTGTTTCTCTGACATGCACTGTTAACTGTGGGACCTTATATAGACAGGGGTGAGCCTTTACAAACTGTCCAATCAACTATATTTACCAGAGGTGGACATCAATCAAGTGGTAGAAACATCTCAAGGATGATCAGTGGAAACAGAATGCACCTGAACTCAATTGCTGTGAATACTTGTGTACATGTGATTTTTTTCATTTTTTATTTTTCAAAATTTGTAAAGATTTCAAACAAACTTCTTTCCAGTTGTCATTATGAGATATTGTTTGTAAAATTTTTAGGAATATAATGAATTTAATCCATTTTGGAATAATGCTGTAACATAACAAAATTCGGAAAAAGTGAATACTTTCCGAATGCACTATAAGTATACTGTGTTTATTTTTTTAGAAAATAAAATTATCCTCTACATCGGCTTTAATGCTGGCTGTCATTAATAACACATACGGACAGCCCTGTCCATAGCATGAGGAAAATCTAGTCCTTAGAGATATGTATATAAATCGACTACATGGGTCTGCTCTGAACAGCAGTCCCGATTTGGATTTGGAGTCTAAAATCACTAAACAGAGGAAAGTTTTTCAAGTCCAAGTCACGTCTGATCCCAGAACTGAACATGCCCTATGCTCTACATATTACAGACAAGGGCTTAGGTTAGAGAGAACTAGTGTTTCAGAATGGTATAAAATCACAATGATTCAACAAAATGCATTGGTGTTACAGAAGTACCTGAATTAAACCTGCCATGAGAGTAACAGGAGCTGCCATTGCTAACTTACTACTGAAAATGCTAGTTGCCTCAGGTTTAAGCCTGCAACAAGTATGTATATCATAGAAACCAGGAAAAGTCAAACATTCCTATCTGAATATGTGTTCTTGTTCAGTGATACAAAGAACAGAAGCAAGAGGATCAGCATGACTAGCATTTTCAGAATAAGAGGTCTGAAATGGTAACTTTTGTATTGCTGTTATGACAGGTTTTATTTATGTCTCAGATATGTTTCTTTAAAGAGAACTAGTCACAGTTGGACCCAATAAATTCTTTGAAGAATTATTTATCTAATCATAGGGGGAGTAAATTCATGTTTACTAATTTCATCTGCACATGATTAGATAATTGAATATTCACACAATTTATTTATTGAGTGGACATTTGAAACTCCCTTAGTAAGTAGGACTTTCAGTGTTTAAAGCAGCATTAAACCCTAAAGCAAATATTTATTATATTGCAGTTTACCAATTCTTAGATGTGATGGATGTATTTGTTTCCTTTTTTTAGGCTTTCTTTCTTCTATTTTCATCAAGTATTCCAACCAGCAAGTCCGTTGTTTTTTACAGCACAAACTCTCCGCTTTACTCTGGCAGCGGTGATTAAAATGATCAGCTTTTATTTATTCATGTAAAACCTTTATCCCAAAAGGAAAAAAAAACTGCTGTAACTGATTATAAAGTGTGAGCTGGAGTTTGGCTTCAATTTTTTAGTTGTTATAAATCTTCTAATACATGTAACACTATTCTCCCCCAGACAGACGGACAATGGTGCTGTCTACTGTGCCTCCTCTTCTCATTCCTCCAGAGTTGTGTCTCACTAAGACTAGGTTCACACTGCTGCAGTGCAAATTTAGCGCGATTTTGTTCCGATTACGTTGCGAATTTGCATTGCGAACTCTATATGTGTTCTTGCAATTCTACTGCAACTGTTGCAGTCTATGGAGCTGAATTTGCATCGCACATGGATCAAACGTGCACAGGACCTTTTTTTCCCGCGGGTTATATTTGCAACGCATTGATGTGAACGGCACTAATGTTAATCTATGTAATTTAAATGACTTGCGAATTTGAGCGATCGCAACAGCTCAAATTCACAATAGAATTCGCAGCAGTGTGAACCTAGCCAATAATACAAGATGTGTGTTACTGGCCAGATCACCAGGTGAATATAGAAGGAAAGAAGTCAAAGAAAATAAAACAACCACCACACCTAATGATTGGTAAGCTGCAATATAATCCATTTTTGGTTTTGGGTTCAATCCCGCTTATATTATTACAACTGTGCATTGTCGAGGAATTTCTGAACAATGAATTTAGTCAGCTATATCGATTGTTTAATTGATCGATGGACAACAGTGCCTCCAATACAAAAACAATCTATAAAAATGAATTAAGCTGACTTAATTAATTATTCCTGAGTTATTTTGACATGCAGAAATTCTTTGAATAACACAATAAGATTGGGTGTAGGTATGGACTGAGACTATCAAAAATAAGTTAATATTTATTAGGCAGAAGTCACTTTACAAATACCATAAATAATAGTCAGATTGGGATATGCATAGACAATAAGATATTTGCAATGAAGTTCTAAAATTAACTGTTACAGCGGAGTATATATATTAGATTCAATTCTGTAATTAATTCCTCCTTAGACAGCATAACAATTGATAACTACCTGTCAGATAATAATCCACTATTTGCAGGATGTGACTGTTATTCTCCTGCAGATAGAATACACGTCGGAATCAGAGGCATAACTAGAAACTTCAGGGCCTTGGTGCAAGAAATCATGAAGGCCCCCCCGGAAGAGCATGATTTTGGTGTTGGGGGGGTGGAAGCAGTGGTACTTGAGGGGGTGGCAGCGGTGGTACTTGAGGGGGGGTGGCCGTGGTGGTACTTGAGGGGGTGGCAGCGGTGGTACTTGAGAGGGGGTGGCTGCGTGGTACTTGAAGGGGGGTGGCTGCGGTGGTACTTGAGGGGGGTGGCAGCGGTGGTACTTGAGAGGGGGTGGCTCTGGTGGTACTTAGGGGGGTGGCTGTGGTGGTACTTGAGAGGGGGTGGCTGTGGTGGTACTTAGGGGGGGTGGCTGCGGTGGTACTTGAGGGGGTGGCATCAGTGGCAGTGGTGGTGGCATCCTCTCCCACCACTACCTCTGCCTCTTACTGATCCCATCCCCACTACCGATTCCATCCCTATCCCCCCATCAGCTCGGTTGTAGAGGTGATAGGGGGATAGGGATGCGATCTGAGATGGTGGTGGGGGGTTAGGATCACTACGAGGTAGAGGTGGTGGAGGTTGGGATTGATTGCACTGCAAAATGTCACTTTACTTACCGTCAATCGATTCCCCCTCAGAATTCCATCACCGTGCCTCCTCCAGGAATGCCTTGCCTCATGGGTAGTTGGGACAGGGACTCCATGCAGTCGTAGAAGGGAGAGTTCCTCCCCCGCCTTCACTCAATTGGTGTCAGCATTTCTGCTGACTTTATTTTTCAGTGTCCACCCCGCCTCCCTACATTCTCTATGTCTCTGGATAGGGGGGGCCTGGCGGTACACAGTCTCAGCACTGCCTCTGCCATCTCTCTCCCCCCTCAGTGGGCGAAAGCCCCCCTTCCAGTGGTGGAATGAACCGACACATGCCGCCCTTACCACATCAGCCAGAATGGACAAAGAACAGTCAGGCGAGCCCCTCACATGGGCGGGCCCCCCTGAAGTGGCAGAACTACAGGGCCCAGTCGCAAGTGCGACTGCTACGACCCTTATTACTCCGCCACTGGTCGGAATATGTAAAACTGTGCGCCAATATGGCCAAAAAAAAAAGAAAAGAAAAAGATAAATGTAAAATAAATAATAATAAAAATATATATATATATATATATATATATATATATATATATATATATATATATATATATATATATATATATATATATATATATATATCTCAAAGGTGGCTTTGAAGTGGTCGTGGACCAGACCATCACAAGATGGCTGCCAATCAATGGGTGGAGTTGTTTTTCCGGTACTGGGATATTTTGTAAGGATAACATCTTTTTTTTGTATTCGATATATATTATATACATATATATATATATATATATATTATATATTTAAAGTCAATATTTATATATGTAAAAACAAAAGCAGAGGAGCGCCTCTAAGTAAAAGGTTTATTTCAATTAACAAGATAAAACGTAGCCACTTACATTTGAAAACACAGCGGTGCTCTAGGCAGGTGAATGTGTATTAGAAGAAAGTGGTGTAAGGGGAGCCGGTTCCCAGGAATGTCCCAAATCCATGCTGCAATACGGCGGGGAGCCGGGACGGAACACAGCCAGTCCTGCAGAGGAAAGGAGCAGCCAACCCGTGGAAGCAGCCTGTGACGTCAATGACTGTGGAAAACACAACGCGTTTCAGAGCATGCGCAAGGTCCGTGAGGTGCATGCGCGCTCCTTTCTCAAGTGTAAAGATAGGGGAAAGGTAAAACACTATTTATAAGCGCCATCTGCTGACTGGGAAAGCACACAGCTGGCTAAGCGATCAACAAACGATGTTGTGTACCTCAGGCAATGCAGTATGTTTTGGGAAATATGGGATCTGTATAGGTGTGAAGGGATATGTATGCATTATATAAAAAGTGTATTTTATATAGAAGAAATATTGGGGTCTATATATACTCTGTAATTTGTACATAACATGCTTAAAAGGGTGACCATATATAAAAAACAATAGCGCCACCTTAGAGCAGCTATAATGAAAAACATATAATAGTGCAAATCCATGTGGAAAATACAAATAAAAATTATATATATGTATATATAATTAAAAAGAAGAATTAATTAATATTTAATAAAGGAAAACTCTAAATTATTCTCCAATTTAGAAAAAAGAGAAGTGACGACTAGCACTGAAGGGGCTACCATATCCAAACAACTAAAGAATATTAATCAAAACGAAATTTAAAAATAGAAATGGAAATAAAAATCAAATTTAAAAAAATAAATAAATAAATAAATTCATGAAGTAATGTACTAGGAAAAGGGGAAAAAAAGGATAGTATAAAATTGGGATAGAATGAAACAGGTGCATGTGCGTTTAAATACACCAAACCAAGATGACTGTGAATGGTGTGCAGGATGTGCTACGTAGCATGCACACATACACCCATTACACCCGTCCAGGATAGCTAGTAAAAAACGTATATAATACGTATATAATACGCAGAATGTACTACGTGTGCATGCATCTATTGACACACGCACACATGCATGCTGCCATAAATATATAAAATGGAATAATAATAATTACTAAATAACCAATATAATAAGTGACCAGATGTAAACACAGTGAAGTAATCAAAAATAGAATTAAAACATTAGAGAATTAAAACATTGAATTTCAAGAATAGTGTTAACCTCAAGTTCCTTGTTAAGTCCATTGGGAGCAAGGGTGTCCAGAGTGTAGATCCAGAATGTTTCGCGTTCACATAATCGTGAAAAACGCTCTACTTCTGATAAGCCCTTAGGTATAGATTCAATGACCCATACACGAAGGCCTACTGTGGACTGAGCATGATGCTTTAAAAAATTGCGTGGCATGCTATGTTTGTCACAACCTAATTCCACCAAACGGCGATGCTTACCAAACCGTTGTCTTAATGGGCATTTGGTCCGGCCAACATATAACAGCTTACAAGGGCATATGAGGCAATACACCACATAGTCACTAGAGCAAGTGTGGAATTTGTCAAAAAGGAAGAGCCTACCCTTATGGGTAAAGCTCTTTTGTCCATCATTGATAAATCCACAAGTCATACACAACGGCTTGTTTACATCTGTACATTCCTATTAAAGGAATGAGACAGAGTGGATCATCTTTTTTCCACAAGGTCACCTATAGAAGGGCTCCTGCACTAAAAAACAAAATAGCAAGACCCTGAAACTGAGCTGCAGCACGGTAGCCAAGACCATACAGCGGTTTAACAGGACAAGTTCCACTCAGAACAGGCGTCCCCATGGTCGACCAAAGAGGTTGAGTGCACATGCTCAGCATCATATCCAGAGGCTGTCTTTGGGAAATAGACGTATGAGTGCTGCCAGCATTGCTGCAGAGGTTGAAGAGGTGGGGGATTAGCCTGTCAGTGCTCAGACCATATGCCGCACACTGCATCGAATTGGTCTGCATGGCTATCGTCCCAGAAGGAAGTCTCCTCTAAAGATGTTGCACAAGAAAGCCCGCACACAGTTTGCTGAAGACAAGCAGACTAAGGACATGGATTACTGGAACCATGTCCTGTGGTCTGATGAAACCAAAATTGACTTATTTGGTTCAGATGGTGTTAAGCGTGTGTGGCAGTAACCAAGTGAGGAGTACAAAGACAAGCGTGTCTTGCCTACAGTCAAGGATGGTGGTGGGAGTGTCATTGTCTGGGGCTGCATGAGTGCTTCCGGCACTGGGGAGCTACAGTTCATTGAAGGAACCATGAATACCAACATGTACTATGACATACTGAAGCCGAGCATGATCCCCTCCCTTCGGAGACTGGGCCGCAGGGCAGTATTCCAACACGATACTGACCCCAAACACACCTCCAAGGTGACCACCGCCCCGCTAAAGAAGCTGAAGGTAAAGATGATAGACTGGCCAAGAATGTCTCCAAACCTAAACTCTATTGAGCATCTGTGGGGCATCCTCAAACGGAAGGTGGAGGAGCAGAAGGTCTCTAACATCCACCAGCTCCATGATGTTGTCATGGAGGAGTGGAAGAGGACTCCAGTGGCAACCTGTGAAGCTCTGGTAAACTCCATGCCCAAGAGGGTTAAGGCAGTGCTGGAAAATAATGGTGGCCACACAAAATATTGACACTTTGGGCCCAATTTGGACATTTTCACTTAGGGGTGTACTCACTTTTGTTCCAGCAGTTTAGACATTAATGGCTGTGTGTGGAGTTATTTTAACCACCTCAATACAGTGCACTTACACCCCCCTCCTGCCCAGACCAATTTTCAGCTTTCAGCGCTCTCACACTTTGAATGACAATTACTCAGTCATGCAACATTGTACCCATATGAAATTTGCGTCCCTTTTTTCAAACAAATAGAGCTTTCTTTTGGTGGTATTTAATCACTAGTGGGTTTTTTATTTTTTGTGCTATAAATAAAAAAGTCCGTAAATTTTGTGAAAAAAATGCCTTTTTCTTTGTTTCTGTCATACAATTTTGCAAATTAGTAATTTTTCTTCATAAATTTTGGCCAAAATTTATACTGCTACATATCTTCGATAAAAATAACCCAAATAAGTGTAAATTATTTGGTCTTTGTGAAAGTTATAGAGTCTACAAACTATGGTGCCAATCACTGAAAATTGATCACATCTGATCACAACTGATGTACTGAAGGCCTATCTCATTTTTTGAGATACTAACAAGTCAGGAAAGTACAAATACCCCCCAAATGACCCCTTTTTAGAAAGTAGACATTCCAAGGTATTAAGTAAGTAGCATGGTGAGTTTTTTTAAGTTTTAATTTTTTCCCACAATTCTTTGCAAAATTAAGATTTTTTTTTTTTTTTTACAAAATTGTCATATTAACAGGTTATTTCTCTCACAGAGCATATGCATACAACAAATTACACCCCAAAATACATTCTGCTACTCTTCCCGAGTACAGCGATACCACATGTGTGAGGCTTTTACACAGCCTGGCCACATACAAAGGCCCCATATTGAAGTAGCATCTTCAGGCGTTCTACGAATATAAATGACACATCTCATTTCTCAACCACCTATTACATTTTTGAAGGCCCTGGAGCACAAGGACAATGGAATTGTCCCCAAAATGACCCCATTTTGGAAAGCAAACACCCCAACGTATAATCTATGAGGCATAATGAGTCTTTTGAATGGTTCATTTTTTTTTCAGAAGTTTTTAGAAAATGTGGAAAAAAAATGAAAACGCATTTTTTTAAAACAAAGTTGACAATTTATCAGATATTTCCAACACATAGCATGCACATAGCAAAGATGACACCCCAAAATACATTCTGCTACTCCTCCTGGGTATGGTGATACCACATGTGTGAGCCTTTTACACAGCCTGGCCACATACAGAGGCCCAACATCCAAGTAGCACCATGAGGCATTCTAGTAGCATAAATGACATATATAATTTCCTGGCAACCTATCATTTTTTAAGACCCTTCATATTTCTAACACATTGCATGTACATACCAAGAATTACAATCCAAAATAAATTATATTGCAGAAAGGGTAAAAAAAAAAGCATTACCTGTGCTTTTAGTAGTATCCGCAGAGGAGAGCACTGGTCCAGGCAGCAGGCAGGGATGTGCTTAGCAACAGCAATAGTAATCATCCAGGCAGCAAGCAGGAATATTGTCTATAGTCAGCACAAGCATATTGTCAGCACAGCACAGTCCATAGAAATTGTCCAGGCAGAGACAGCCAGCACAGCCATAATATTGGTCCTGGTACACTGTTACCTGCAGACACTCATTGTACCGCTCTCCAGCCCTTCATAAACATACTGCCTCTTGCTACAGCTAATTATTTGCATAGTCCATGTAGCGGTGTGGTCCGTTCATGCAGCAGGCAGAGGCATAATGGCAGTAAGTCAGCATCAGGCTGAGAGCCGCAATCAGGTGAGACCTGTGCACAGGGGCACAGGGGTAGAGGCTTCGACCCACCCAAATCTCTATGAAGCCTCCGGACTCCAGACCCTAATCCGGAAATTCCGAAACCTGGAGAAAACAAAAAAAATTGTTTTGTCCATCCGGAAAAACAATTCTGGAGCCCCTCACATATGTGAGACCCCTGTGTACTACAGTAGCAGGGCAACAGATCAGTCCAAGCGGCAGGCAAAAGCATAGTCCATAAAACAGGCCAGGGTCAGTTCACGTGCAAGCAGTCCAAGTGGTAGGCAGTAGAGTAGTTGATAAAACAGGCCAGGGTACGTTAACGTGGAGGCAGTCCAAATGGTAGGCAGAGGCATAGTCACAAAACAAGCCAGGGTCAGTTCACGTGGCAGCAGTCCAAACGGTAGACAGAGGCATAGTCAAAAAACAGGCCAGGGTCAGTTTACGTGGAACCAGTCCAAACGGTAGGCAGAGGCATAGTCAAAAAACAGGCCAGGGTCAGTTAACGTGGAAGGCAGTCCAAGTGGTAGGCAGTAGAGTAGTTGATAAAACAGGCCAGGGTACGTTAACGTGGAGGCAGTCCAAATGGTAGGCAGAGGCATAGTCACAAAACAAGCCAGGGTCAGTTCACGTGGCAGCAGTCCAAACTGTAGGCAGAGGCATAGTCAAAAAACAGGCCAGGGTCAGTTTACGTGGAACCAGTCCAAACGGTAAGCTGAGGCATAGTCAAAAAACAGGCCAGGGTCAGTTAACGTGGAAGGCAGTGGCATGGTTACATGGTTATTTGGGGAAGCATGGAAAATGGTCAGCACAGATAATGAAAATGGGGAAATGGTTAAAAATCAGGGCTAATATTTTAGGGATGTATGATAAAGTTGGAAGCATTCACCAATGCAAAGGCCAGGTTGGGAGGGACACTGGGGACAATGGTAGCTGGTATCTTTTCGAAATCCTCTTTTGGTGCACACGCGTCATTTTTTTTGCCGACCTGCTTCAGATGGTCGAATGTTGAAGGGGAAGTGGCGCTCATGAAGTCGGCAAACAGGCTCAGAGCAAGGGTCTCCAGGGGGGGGTCTTTGGTGATAGATGAGGAATGTAACAACTTCTTCTATGAATTGTAGGAAGGGGGGCTTTCTGTGGATTTGGTGTAGACTACATAGGAATTATAAACGGCCAAATGTATGAGATAAATTGCTACCTTCTTGTACCAGAATTGGGACCTCCTTATCGACAAATAGGGCCGAATCATTTGATCATTGAAATCCACCCCCCCCATGTAGAGATTATATTCTTGGACACATACTGGCTTTTCAATGGGACCTCTTCTTCTTTGAACCTCAATTGTAGTGTTGTCATGGATGGTGGACATCATGTGCACGTCCCTTTTATCCTTCCACCTCAAGGCCAGCACTTCATTGGATCTCAATGCTGCTCTTTCCCCCCTTCCGCAGGCCAGGGTTTTTTGCAATGTAAAGGGGCAGGCCAGTGTAGAAATTGTCAAGGTATATGTGATATCCTTTGTTCAGAAGTGGGTATGCCAAGTCCCATACAATCTTTCCAGTTGTGCCCATGTAGGCCGGGCACTGAGGAGGCTGGAGCTGGGAATCTTTTCCTTCATATATGCGGAACGCATACAAATATCTCATGGTTCTCTCACAGAGCTTGTATAATTTTACTCCATATCTGGCCCTTTTGCTAGGAATATATTGCTTTATTACTAGCCGGCCTGAAAAGGGTACCAGGGACTCATCAAAACATATATTCTTATCGGGGAAGTTCTGCAAATTGTTGGCAAAAGAAATTTATCAGTGGGAGAAGTTTATATAGTTTGTCGTAATTTGGATGATTGCGGGGAGGGCACTGGGTGTTGTCGCTAAAATGCAGAAAGCGCATTATCATTTCGTATCGGGATCTGGCCATTACGGCAGAATAAATGGGCATGTTGTGGATAGGTTTGGTGGACCAATAGGCATGTCCTTCATTTTTTTTTGTAAGCCCCATGTTTAGGGTGAGGCCCATAAACAATTTGAACTCTTCCAAATTTAGATATCTCCACTCAAATGGACTGGCATAGGATGATTGGGGGTTGTTGGCAATATATTGCTGGGCGTATAAATTTGTCTGGTCCACAATGAATTGCAGCAAAGTGTCGGGCAAAAACAGATAAAAAAAATCAATCGCTGTGAAATTTTGAGTGTTGGCCTGCACACCTGGCTGTGCTGTAAATGGGGGAATAATTGGTGATCCCGAGTCGGATGGCAGCCATGTTGGGTTGGCAAGACTATCTGGCATATATGTAGAGGCCCTGGCTCTTGGGGGAGTGACACTCCAGTAGTTGGGGGAATTGAATTTCCTGTGCTGGTACTCAGGCGTGATGTGGCAGCACTGGTACTGGGTCTGAGCATTTGTTCCTGGGGCCTATCGCTGGCGGCATCGCTGGTACTGGGCATTTGTTCCCTGGGCCTATCGCTGGCGGCAGCGCTGGTACTGGGCCTGGGAATTTGTTCTTGGGGCCTATTGCTGGCGGCAGCGCTGGTACTGGACCTGAGAATGTAATCCTGGTTTCTAGAGTGCCGTGCCCTTTTAGGAGGGACCCATTCTTCCTCAGAATCATTTGCCGATTCAATATTCGGTTCAAATTCCGAATGTGATTCGGAATCAGAATTGGAATCTGACGAGAACTCCCCGTTGCTCTCATCAGTCATGGAGAGGATCTGGAACACCTCCTCACTGGTGTATAATCTTTTGGACATGACGCTGATGGCTGTGTGACAGGTGACGGTCACTGATGGGCTGTGAGATGGGTGGCAGGTGACGTTCACTGACAGGTGATGACGGTGTGACAGGCGATGGTCACTGATGGGTGACAGGCCACGGACGGTGACGGGTGATGGTCACTGACGGGTGACGGGTAATGGCTAACGGGTAATCGCTGACGTCACTGATGGGTGACGGGTGATGGCTGACAGGTGACGGCTAACGGTCACTGATGGGTGACGGGTGATGGCTGACGGTCACTGATGGGTGACGGGTGATGGCTGACAGGTGACGGCTGACGGTCACTGATGGGTGATGGGTTATGGCTGACGGTCACTGATGGGTGATGGGTGATGGCTGACAGGTGACGGCTGACGTCACTGATGGGTGACGGGTGATGGCTGACAAGTGCACGGCTGACAGGTGCACCGCTGACGGTCAGTGATGGCAGTCTTATGTGACAGGTGCACTTTATGGGGTGACTGTGGTGACTGTTGGGTGACAGATGACAATTGGGGGGGGCGATAGGACATGTAGATGGGTGGCAGGTGACGTTCACTGACAGGTGATGACGGTGTGACAGCCGATGGTCACTGATGGGTGACAGGCCACGGACGGTGACGGGTGATGGTCACTGACGGGTGACGGGTAATGGCTAACGGGTAATCGCTGACGTCACTGATGGGTGACGGGTGATGGCTGACAGGTGACGGCTAACGGTCACTGATGGGTGACGGGTGATGGCTGACGGTCACTGATGGGTGACGGGTGATGGCTGACAGGTGACGGCTGACGGTCACTGATGGGTGATGGGTTATGGCTGACGGTCACTGATGGGTGATGGGTGATGGCTGACAGGTGACGGCTGACGTCACTGATGGGTGACGGGTGATGGCTGACAAGTGCACGGCTGACAGGTGCACCGCTGACGGTCACTGATGGCAGTCTTATGTGACAGGTGCACTTTATGGGGTGACTGTGGTGACTGTTGGGTGACAGATGACAATTGGGGGGGCGATGGGACATGTTGTGCTTGTGCAGTACAATAGAGACACAGATCGGTAACTCACTGCTCCTAGCTCTTCTCTCCTCACACTGGAAACGGTGTGTGAGGAGAGAAGAGCTGGTAACAGCTAGTAACTGCTCTGTGTTTACATTTAGTGATCGGCTGTGAATGGATCACAGCAGATCATGTGGTAAACAGCCGCCGGCCAATGGCTGTTTACCATCGTCGGTGACAGCAGTGTTCCCGGGAACACGCCGCCACCGACGTGCACGCGCTGCGCGCTCCCGATCGCGTGCATGCGCTGTGCACAATGAGGCGGTACCAGCTGTCATCGGCCGTGATGAACTCACGTGGTAAACAGCCATGCCCAATGGCTGTTTACCCCCCTCGGTGGCGAGCGGTGTCTCCGTGACACGCTGCCACGAGGGTACAGGGATGCGTGCGCACGATCGCACGCATTCCCTGTTTAAAGGGCAGGGTATCATATGACGCCCTCCCAGAACGAGAGCCGCGCCGCCTCGCCATCATATGACAGACGGCGGGCGGCAAGCGGTTAAGGGGACAGCAAATTGACACTGTTATACAAACTGTACACTCACTACTTTACATTGTAGCAAAGTGTCATTTCTTCAGTGTTGTCACATGAAAAGATATAATAAAATATTTACAAAAATGTGAGGGTTGTACTCACTTTTGTGAGGTACTGTATATTACAACAGCGTCATAATGTTTTAACCTTATGACTTTCAATATAGAGTCCATGAAACTAACTATAATGTTATATAAATAATTTTAGCTAGGAGGATGGTAGAGTTTTGCAAGAAGTTCATTTGTAAAGGTCTAATTTCTTGTTTATTTCTCCAACATTGAGACAATGGCAAACGCTGGACACACAAGGCTTGTTAATTGTTTTGTACATATAACATTAAAATATAGAAACTTGACGTCCTTCATTTAGTGTTACAATATCTGAGAATGTTGACTTCTGTCACCTGGGCAAATATACAATGTCTCTTCACAATACACATTTATGAGGTCCTTCTAAACATTGATCAGTGTCTCTTTGGTTGGTTTTGTGTAAATACCAGAAACTCCATTGTTCAGAGAATTTGTTCTGTAAGCAACCTTATTGATCTAACTCCCCCGGCCATTTCTTTCCCTTGGGCTGGTTAAATGGTAATAGGTCCATGTCTCTTAGCCTGGTTAGAAGACTCTTATAGTCCAAAATTATCTGGTAACAGCTAGTAACTGCTCTGTGTTTACATTTAGTGATCGGCTGTGAATGGATCACAGCCGATCACATGGTAAACAGCCGCCGGCCAATGGCTGTTTACCATCCTCGGTGACAGCAGTGTTCCCGGGAACACGCCGCCACCAACGTGCACGCGCTGCGCGCTCCCGATCGCGCGCATGAGCTGTGCACAATGGGGCGGTACCAGCTGTCATCGGCCGTGATGAAGTCACGTGGTAAACAGCCATGCCCAATGGCTGTTTACCCCCCTCGGTGGCGAGCGGTGTCTCCGTGACACGCCGCCACCACGGAAAAATGATAAACATTTTTTTTCCATAAAAGTTCTGACAGCATGCTAAATGTATATCTCTGGCATCTATAGCTTTACTTACTTTCTCTGATGCAGACCAACAGGAGTTTCAGAAGGTCAAAGGATAACTGAAATCTGTTGTTTTTTTTGCCTTTTTTTTTCATTGCCTAATATCACACATTGCACTCGGAAGCTGGGACACTGTATTGTACAGTTGGTTAACATGCTATCAGACTTTAAGAAACCTATGACCCTCTGATTGTGACTGATGGTGGCTCCTATATTTAACCTCCAACAAGACCCCTAGATATTAAGACCAGCTCAAAAAGTAGAATCGGTCTTTTCATTCTATTACTTCCTTTTACATTGTATATTATATTGTGTTTGATATGATACCCCAAGTGCTTTGATACTGATAATGAGACAATGCAAGTAAAACAGTATTCAAATCTGAGACTAAGCCAAGAACATTGAAATTTGGTCTTCGTCCCCTGAAACGCTACAACATTAATGAACAGTATTTACTCTGAAGGGAAAAGCAGGTCAGACATTATCAGACTCCATGCTGACATAGACCGTAACTGAAAGATATAGGGTTTATATAGCAACAAAGGTTATATAAACTGCACTTTACTCTAGTTAGATTATTTTACTGGATGTCACTTCAGCTAAATTATTCATACTAAACTGGATGACAGTAGGATGGACTGAGAATAGGACTGACCTTGGAGCAATTACACTTTCAGGGTTGTTCTGTTTCCCCTTGTGCGTCACTGTTGAAGAAAGGTTGGAAGATTGGATATGGCAGATGCTTTTAAGTACATTAAGGGTCACATTTAGAAACAAAAACAGCGTTAAAAAGATTTCCTGAAAAAGACGTTCAATTTCCTATTGCTATTTTCACAGGACAGAATTTATTGAGAGGACTTTGTTTAGACAAGTTAATTTGTGAAAAGCAGTGCACTCATTTTTGGCTTCTGAAAACTAGTGTGGTTTGTTTTGAGTGCAGGAATGTTGGCACCAGAGATTTCAACACACAAACTTTTGACACCATTAACTAAACTTATGGGTTATTTGTGTAGCTGATGATCACACCCAAAACACTAAAATGCTTATCCTTAAAGTGATTGTAAAGGCCTTTTTTAAAAAAAATAACAAACATGTCATACTTGCCTCCACTGTGCAGCTCATTTTGCACAGAGTGGCCCCGAACCTGCTCTTCTGGGGTCCCCCGGCGGCTCTTGCAGCTCTTTCCCGCATCAGATAACCTCCTAGGAGAAGCGCTCTCCCGGGGGATTACCTTGTGGGCGCATAGCTGCCGAATGCAGGACTGGCCCCACTCCCCGGCGCTCGCATCATTGGATTTAATTGACAGCAGCGGGAGCCAATGTCTGCACTGCTATCAATCTATCCAATCAAGATCCGAGAACCTCGGGCAAAGAGACGGTGCGTCCCCGTGGGTGAAGTTTGAGGGCTCAGGTAAGTAAAACGGGGGGACGGTCACTGACAGGTGTTTTTTCACCTTAATGCATAGGATGCATTAAGGTGAAAAAACATGTAGGTTTACAACCCCTTTAAAGCGGGATTCCGGCCAGCTAAAAAAAAATTTTAAAGTCAGCAGCTACAAACACTTTAGCTGCTGACTTTAAATAAGTAGACTTACCTGTCCTGGGTGCCCGCGATGTCGGCCGCCCGAGGCCGAACCGTCCCTCGGCTCTCGGGTCCCGACACCGCCATCCTAGGTAAGGGAAACAGGCAGTGGAGCTCTACGGCTTCACTGCCAGTTTCCTACTGCGCAGGCATGAGCGGCGCAGCGATCTGTGAATGGCCCCGTGGTGTTCTGGGAACACACACAGTTCCCAGAAGACAACGGGGCCGCTCACCGAGGAGAAGAACAGGCCGTGGAATAGAAAGAGGCAGATTAGGAAGACTGCCTAGCAACAAGGGTTTAGGTATAGGTAAGTATAAAAATGTTTTTTTTCCAAATGTTTTTCTTTTATTTTTTTAGGAATTTTGGTGGCATTTTTTTTTTCCAGGGTGGCCCTCCGCTTTAACTTCAGGCCAGCTGTACCTGAGCCTATTTGACTGTCATAGCAGCATTATAATAAATGAATCTGTCGGACTGGCCAAATTTTGATTGGTGTGTGGCTGTCCCCGCTCAATAGAATTCAATTGCTTGATTAACTTCTGTTGAAGGGTCATGTTGGAAAACTATACAGAATGCAATGGGGTTGATTTACTAAAACTCGTGCACACAGAATCTGGTGCAGCTGTGCATAGTAACCAATCAGCTTCTAACTTCAGCTTGTTCCATTAAGCTTTGACAATACAATCTGGAAGCTGATTGGTTTCTATGCACAGCTACACCAGATTCTGTGTGCACCAGTTTTAGTAAATCTTCCCCAATGTCCCAGCAGGGTTTTCCTCCATCCACCTCTTTGTGTAGATGGAAGAATCTATTTTCTTTTTTCAGTGGGGCTAAAGGGAAAAAAAACTAACAGCGTATGGGCAGCTTATATAGCTTGGTTCAGATTCTTTCCTATCGCTGTCACAGTGGAAGGTTGAAACGCAGTCAGGGCATTCTTTATTAAAGTATATTTATGGCAATCTTTATTTTAGTTAGATAGATTTGGGAAGTTTTGAAATCCCTCTCAAGTGTCAACACTGGGGAAATGCACCCTCTGGTGACCATTGTCACTGTGACAGAAAGTGATAAGAGATCCATATTTTACAGTTGCCACTGTAACCTTTCCCATAGAAGACTCAAGCTCCAGTGACATGTGCCCTTAAGAGTCCATGCACATTAGGCAACAGAAAAAAATGCCAGAACTGCTGGCAGAAAAAAGCAGCATAAAGAATGCTCCTGTGGAGCATAGTGTTTAGGTGCAATTGCATTTATAAGTGTTTTTCCCCAAAACACTAGAAAAAATATACACTTAAAAACGCTTGATGCATCTAAATGCCAAGCCCAGGTGCGTTTACACACATCAAGTATTTTTTTTTGCCCAAAAGTTTCTTTCAAAAATGCACTGGTGAAGGTTTTTTTGTAAACCCTCCCCTACAAATATGCCTGTTAACGCCCAAATGTGCATGGACACATAGCATAACATAGAGTTGCTTCTAAAAGCTGAAAATGAGGCCTAAAGAGCTGCAGTTACCTCCTTCGTCTCAAATTCTAAGAATTAGTATACATTTAAAATTCTAACAAACTGATAAGATAATTGCTCTCTGTACTAATTGGGTTTTCTGTATTTATTACTGTGATATGAACCCTTAAAGCCGGAAACCACTTGTTTTCTCTCTTTTACAACATTTGTGTCCCCTTTGCCCTCTCTGCAGATCAACTCCTTGCAGATGTCTCCCTCCAAACCCTCACACAAGACACAAGAGATAAAATGGATGCTAATGTCACAATTCCTGAAATACTCCTAGCCCTGACAGCTTCACAGCACTTTATTATAAGACTTACACTGATATTTTACCCCCACACCTCACTAGTTTATGTAACCATTCAAAATCTCATTCAAGCCTCCATCCTTTTTCTCTCAGAGGCCACATAGCCAAACCAGGAAAGGACCACTTAGACTTTTGCCTTCTCTCCCTACTTAACACTGACATCAAGCTACTTGTTAAAGTACTAGCCACCTGATTAAATTCTTCCATCACCACCCTGATTCATAAAGATCAGGTGGGTTTTATCTCAAATAGACAAGCCCCAATTATACAAGTAAGGCAATCCATTTGATAAATCTTCTCCATCACAAAAAATTGCAAAATATGTTATTACCACTCAACGTACATAAAGCCTTTGACACCATCTCCTGGAATTATCTACAATATATATTACAAAAATGGGGATTTCAAAGTTGTTTTTTATCCTCGCTAAAATCCTTCTACTATGGTCCATCAGCTACCCTGTTTCCCTGAAAATAAGACCTAGCATGATTGTCGGTGATGGCTGCAATATAAGCCTTACCCCCCAAATAAGCCCTACCCTGTTTCCCCGAAAATAAGCCCTACCCTAAAAATAAGACCTACAAGGACTTTAACTAGAGCTTATTTGGGGGGGTAGGGCTTATATTGCAGCCATCACTGGCAATCACGCTAGGTCTTATTTTCGGGGAAACAGGGTAATGGTAAATATTTAAATAATTTCTCAGCCTTCTTCCCTATTGAGAGAGGAAATCGCTAGGCCTACCCTCTTTCCCCAATACTATTTGTGCTTGCCCTGGAACCTTTGGCACACCTTAACAGAATAAACTCCAACATCTATAGTTTACAATCTGGCCATCATAATTATAAAGTCAGTCTCTTTGCTGATGATTTGCTACTAACTTTAACCCAACCTATCATATTGCCTAATCTAGTATCTATTTTACATTCTTTTGTCCAAATCTCAAATTTTTATGTTTATGAAAGTTAAATCGGTGGACCTCAACATTTCTTTACCTAACTCAATGCTCAAAACACTCAAGTCACCTTCAAATTTACCTGTGCTGATAGAAGACTAGAATATTCAAAAGTCCAGCTGACTCCCCATTATACCGAATTGTACCACCGGTAGCGGCAGAGACTATCACGTCCTCTCCCCTGACAGGCCAGGAGCCAAGTGAGGGAAAAATGGCCCCCAATTGGCTCCATAACATTGGATGATGGAAGCAACGTCAAACGTCACTTCTGCCCAATGGTCTTAAAGGGGAATTTTTTTTTTTTTTTTTTAAAGACATTTAATTCTTATATTTTTTTATTTTTTATTGCATTTAAGTGTAAATGTGAGATCTGAGGCCTTTTTTAATTCTTTCTAAAAGTACAGCGTAAAAATAAAAAATAAAAAGTAAAATAAATAAGAAAAAAATAAAATAAAACAATTGAAAGCACCCCGTCCCGCCAAGCTTGCACGCAGAAATGAGCGCATACATAAGTCGTGCCCGCATATGAAAAGGGTGTTCAAACCACACATGTGAGGTATCGCCATGATCATTAGAGCGAGAGCAATAATTCTAGCCCAAAACCTCCTCTGTAACTCAAAGCTGGTAACCTGTAGAAATTTTTAAACGTCACTTATGGAGATTTTTAAGGGTCAAAATTTGTCGCCATGCCACAAGTGGATGCAATTTTGAAGCATGACATGTTGGGTATCAATTTACTCGGCGTAACATTTTCTTTTACAATATAATAAACAATTGGACTAACTTTACTGTTGTCTTATTTTTTAATTCAAAAAAGTGTATTTTTTCCAAAAACATTGCGCTTGTAGGACCGCTGTGCAAATACGGTGTGACATAAAGTATTGCAACAACCGCCATTTTATTCTCTAGAGTGTCTGAAAAAATATATAATGCTTGAGGGTTGTAAGTCATTTTCTTAAATAATGTCCTTGACTCAACATTCTATCTCTTCGATGAGAAGAATTGACTCAATTAAAATGAACATTCTACCTAAGCTTTTATACTTTTTTCGCACCCTCCCTACCCAAGTTCCCTCCTTTGCTACTAAATCCTTTCAAAATTATGCCATGTCCTTTATTTGGCATAACCACAGACCAATAATTCCCCAGCAAACCATGTAAATACATAGACATCACGGTGGCTCAAGTATTCCAAACTTTTAAATCACCATCAAGCCACCCAAATTATTCCTTTAGTCACCCTGTATGCCTCTAATGAGGCCCCTCTGTTCATAAAATTGGAAGCTACCTCCTGCGCCCCTTTAAACGTATAATTACTGCCTTTGCCCCCACCTAATTTGCAGCCATGGTGAATTAGCCCTTTGATACTTTGAGAGTCTCAGATGGTCTCAAATATTCCAGTAAATTACTCTCTGCTAACCTTGCCTTGTGTCCTTTGATAGGCCATCTTTGAACACATATGCCACTATACCCCCTTAGCACTTAAACTGACTTCCATAGTTTATTCCCACCTTAATTGATTACCTTCTCCTAGTATACACGCTTATGTAGTGAAATCAGAAGAAGACTTAAAAGCCATAACATCAGAAAAAGACTGGCATGATACTTGAAATACTATTGCCATTTATACACTTAATATCTACACCCTTGAGTCAGCATATAAAGTTCTAAAAAGGTGGTACCCGGTACCTTCCAGACCCACTCATATGTTTCCTGGCCATACAGTTTTTTGTTTTGGAGGTTGCCAGACTGCAGGTGATGTCCTTCATACATGATGAACCTGCCCAATTCTTGGCCATTTAGGACAAAGTGTTTGTACTTCTACGTAAGTTATTTGGGATTCATCTTCCCAAAGATCCCTGGTTAGCTCTTTTACATTTCAAACTCCCTAATATTACTAGACAACAATTTTAACTGTCATACTTAGTTTTCCTGGCCTTCAAATTTACAATAGCTAGAGCCTGGAAAAAGCAGTTCACATGTTTCTTTGAGGTTGAAAGCTGAACTGACAGTGTCTTCATTAACAATTAACTAGTATTCTCACCAATATGTTACATAATAATATGGTATAGAGCAAGGGTCTTCAAACTATGGCCCTCCAGTTGTTCAAGAACTACAATTCCCATCATGCCTAGCCATGTCTGTAAATGTCAGAGTTTTACAATGCCTCATGGGATGTGTAGTTCCGCAACAGCTGGAGGGCCATAGTTTGAGGATCCCTGGTATAGAGTATATAGTATATATATATATATATATATATATATATATATATATATATATATATATATAATACACTATGAGATCCCTTTCTGTTTGATCCCTGATTCCCTGCATGAGAGCTGTTCCAGGGTTCTGTGTCAGGTTGTAAACCAAGGAAAGCAACCATGCACAGTGGAGCCGTGGAAAAGCACTGCAGACCCTCTTTGGTATATGCTAAAGGCAGTCATCTCCATTTGGTAAGTTTGGACCCACAGAGCAGTGTGTTGGTGGTGGAAAGCTCTTGATTTTCTTGTTGACACTATAAGAATGTTTGTATATATATATATATATATATATATATATATATATATATATACATATATATATACAGTATCTCACAAAATTGAGTACACCCCTCACATTTTTGTTAATATTTTATTATATCTTTTCATGTGACAACGCTGGAGAAATTACTCTTTGTTACAATGTAAAGTAGTGAGTGTACAGCTTGTATAACAGTGTAAATTTGCTGTCCCCTCAAAATAACTCAACACAACGCCATTAATGTCTAAACCGCTGGCAACAAAAGTGAGTATACCCTTAAGTGAAAACCAGGTGAGGAGTACAAAGACAAGTGTGTCCACATGATCTGAGGATAGCTGAGGTTAGTTGTGTGTTACAACAAAAGGCAACCACAGAATGGAAATTCAACAAATTCATACTTGAGATGTTGGATTTCATTCTTAGACACAATGTCTTTCTATTTAAGGGTTCCCACTCCTCCAGGTACAGGGTGTTGCTATGGGGACATGTTGCACCCCCTCTTATGCAAACCTGTACCTGGGGGAGTGGGAAAAAGCTTTCTTGTCCGATGACCAGCTAACCACATATACTGAATATATCATCCTTTGGCAAAGATACATAGATGATATCTTCCTGATATGGAATGGCCCAGAGGATATTCTCAAAGGTTGCCTAAGAGAAATGAATCACAATACTTTGAATTTGTTTTTTACAATGTCCTATGATCATCACATGATCAATTTTTTGGACATTAGCATCTATAAGAATAAGGATGGGAAACTTGCCAGCAGCCTTCACAGGAAGGAAACTGCCGGCAATACTCTTCTGCACGCTGACAGCTTCCACCCTGAACCCCTCAAGAAATCCATACCTTTCAGCCAATTTTTATGGCTAAAACATAATTGCACCACCATGGAAACTTTCCAATGAGAGGCAGACAAATTGAGCAAGAGATTGCTCACAAGGGGATATACAAAATCCTCTCTGAAAAAAGGCTTCAACCGGGTTAAGGATCAGGATAGACATGCTCTAATTTTTAAAACCAAAACTCAAAAACATGATGATACAACAAGGATCATCTTAAGCTACTCAAACAAACACAATAACATAAGGAAGATCCTTACAAAATACTGGTCGACTCTCACTGATGACCCTATCTTAAGGGGTTTTCTTACCCCCAAACCCCAGATTACTTTCAGGAAGGCAGGTTCCCTGGCAGAGATGCTAACTAAAAGTGAATACAAAGGAAATCAAAGACAGGACCCTTGTAAAACCTGGGGGACTTTCCCCTGTGGTTCGTGTTCTTTTTGTAGAGTTATTGGCAAGAGAACCTCCTTTCGATTACCCAATGGCGAATGCTTCCAATTGAAACATTTTGCCAACTGTAAGACTCGGGGAGTGGTATACCTAGTACAATGCCAATGCGGGGCTTTCTACGTCGGGAAAACCCGACAAGAATTTGGACAACGTGTAAGCAAGCACTTACAAAGTATGCAAATTGGCAACTTGTATCTTCCCCCTGGCAGACATGTAGCCAAGGGACATGGATATAGGATGCCATCTGTAAACTTTACAGTTTTGGACCTTATCCATGTCCCCATCAGAGGTGGGAATTGGAATAAAATCCTTTTACAATGCGAAACACGCTGGGTCAGACACTTGGATGCTACCACCCAACCTGGCCTTAACGAGGCGGAAAGTTTTAGGCCCTTCTTAGAAGGCTTTAGTTCAGGAAAAACTGACTAAATTTGAATGTGCTTGATTTTCTTTCCCCTTTCCTTCCTTCTCTTTCTCCCCTTTTTCATGCCCCTTTGTTCTCTTATTCTGTTTTTTCAGTGGGAGATCTGTTTAAAATGTCGGTCTCTATTGGGGTATCACATCACTATTACTTTTTGAAATTATATAGATTGAAACAATCTAATATATTATTTTGGGCTATTGATGCATTAAAAAAGCTCTTTGGTAGCTCTATCATATATTATGATTTCGAGTTATGTTGTTTCATTTTCCAATTGTTCCTTTTCAATTTTTTATATTTAGTTTTATTTCATTCACATATGATGAGATTGATTTCCTTTGCTCCGTTTGGTTCTGTCCACTCTCATCTGTGGCCACTATCATGCATCCGACACATGTAGGCCCCCAACAGCATCCTCCTTCCACACTGTTGATTGAGATGTTTTTGGCACTGTTCAGCAGTTGTGGGAGGATATTTCATGTGTCGGGGGCTATTAATTTCTCCTTTTTGGAAATGTACCCCCTTTTTTTGGGTTGGTTTCCATATGCCTCTGCTCTGGACTGGATGAGGTTTTTTGTCCATCTTACCCATCCAGCCCATGTAATATGAATATTTTCATACTTCTCAATATAATTTTTTCCATTTTACCCATCCAGCCCATTTAATTTTTTTCTTTTATATTTCCCAATATAATGCTATGATGTGATGTTATCTGACATCATTTTACTTAATATTATTCATTGATTTAACTTAACCTTTATACCTTTTGGATTAATATTTTTGAATCCCTAAATCATACTGTCACAATTATAACATCAACGATTGCTGTCCTTGTTGTTTTTTTGTTCATGACTACATGGGGGTGGAGCTGGGTGCTGGCCGTATCTTGATTTTATCCAGTCCAGGACACATCTGTAAGGTACTATTAGCAGTGATGGTTTTCCTTACATTCTGAACTGCAGGGGGGCGTGGCTGTGTGTTTGCTGGTCACACTCCCCCTGCGTCCTGTTTTGTAGACACATGCCGCCTTTCCGGGGAATCTCCGTATGAGCGGCACGTAGGTGATGACGTCATCGCGGTCATGTGATCGGGCGTCTTCCCTGGGCACTCTGCGGAGCTCTGGCGGTGATTGAGCATCGGCCATAAAAGGAGAACGCTGGGAACCCTAGAGCTGCCATCTCCATTCTATGACACTTGGTCCTAGATAGTCAGTACCATCCTTTTCATGTCCTTAATGGAAGAGGTGCATTTTCCTATTTAACTGGATGCTTTTGTGATTTTGGGTGGCTGTGGATGCTTCTGCGGAAGAGACACTCAGCAAAGCTTGGTAAGCTGGATGAATTTTTGGACATGATTTGATACATTTTGACATATATATGATAGAATTTGAATTTATTTCATTGTTTGGGACTCTGGGCTGCCCCTGCGGAGGGGAACTTTTTCCTTTTGGAGGTTCCCCTTGGGGACTGGCACTTTTACCAGTGCCTCCAACCTTATAGAGTCCTTTCCCCTTATTTATTATAGATTATTTAGATGATCCCTATATTCTCCCTCCCCACTGTCTTTTAGGGCTGGAAATCTTTCATCTCCATCAGTGATTGGTGTGAATACCCCACTCCTTGGGAGCAAATATTTTCCAAAAATTTGCATGTGGGACGTCATATTTTCACAACTTTTTGTAAGTGTAGTTTTTTTATTTTCTTTTTTCCTCACCTAGCTTTACCACATGGTGTTTTTTTTTTTTTTTTTCTCGCAGATCTCCGCATCTTTGTTGACTCTAACTCCCTCAAGGCGGATTGCCGCCTTCTAATTTGGTGCCTCTTTTGGACTAAAAGATCCGGGGGTTCCTTTGCATGATAAAAGGCTTATACAGACTGAGCGGACGTCCAATGGATCATAGAAATTTTCTTTTTCTTTTTTCTTTTTGATTTGTAAGTTTTTCATATGCTTCAGCACAAGCTTTAGATGCATGTGATAAGATATATGTATGTAATTCATATTATATTTGTACTTTTCAGAAATGGCAAAAATTGTCCCTGAAGAAGACTGTATAATTAACTATTTCGAAACGCATCGGATTCACACTCATGGATAAGGAGCATCCGTGTAGTGGGATTTTTTGCCATCACTGTAATACATTGTAATGTTGCTATTTTTATGATTGTTTTTGTATTTGTGTATATTTGTCTCTTTTATCTATTTTGTACAATAAAATTTATTTTTAAGTAATATAATTCTTTCAGTCTAAATTGATTTTGCCCGTAAAATCCCACCTGTTTGAGGTTCTTCTTGTACTGTTCAGGGATGGTGGCAAACTTTCGCATCTTTTTCCAAGACAAGTGTGTCTTGCCTACAGTCAAGCATGGTGGTGGGAGTGTCATGGTCTGGGCTGCATGAGTGCTGCCAGTACTGGGGAGCTACAGTTCATTGAGGGAAACATGAATGCCAACATGTACTGTGACATACTGAATCCGAGCATGATCCCCTCCCTTCAGAGACTGGGCTGCAGGGCAGTATTCCAACATGAAAACAACCCCAAATACACCTCCAAGACGACCACTGGCCAAGCATGTCTCCAGACCTAAACCCTATTGAGCATCTGTGGGACATCCTCAAAAGGAAGGTGGGGGAGCGCAAGGTCTTTAACATCCACCAGCTCCGCGATGTCGGCATGGACAAGTAGAAGAGGACTCCAGTGGTAACCTGTGAAGATCTGGTAAACTTCATGCCCAAGAGCGTTAAGGCAGTGCTGTAAAATAATGGTGGCCACACAAAATATTGACACTTTGGGCCCAATTTGGACATTTTCACTTAGGGGTGTACTCACTTTTGTTGCCAGCAGTTTAGACATTAATGGCTGTGTGTTGAGTTATTTTGAGGGGACAGCAAATTTACACTGTTATACAAGCTGTACACTCACTACTTTACATTGTAGCAAAGTGTCATTTCTTCAGTGTTGTCACATGAAAAGATATAATAAAATATTTACAAAAATGTGAGGGGTGTACTCACCTTTGTGAGATACTGTATATATGAATGTATCTTCTGCTAAATAGTTGCAGCACTGGCATTTTTTAAAGAAGTTTTTTTATTTTATGCACACAAAATTAATTTATTAATTGCACTTGTCTGAAGGTGTTTTATTAGAGGGTGAGCGTGTTTTAAGCAACATAAAATATTCTCACTAATAGTTATGAAAAAATTCTTAAGGTTTGGGATCTGTGGATCACATATCGTCATCCTACTCTTTCTGTACAGAACTTATTTATCTTATTAGGCACTTTTGCAATAGTTGGGGATTTTCTGCATCATGCCTCCCTCCTTACCCGTCCCTCTTTCCCTTCTTCACCCTTCTCTATCAACCCTCCTCTTCTTATTCATTGCTTCTCTCTCTTTTCCTTACTCTTTACATATTTCTATTCTTCTTATACAACCTGTTAGTTGCACTCAATTTCTCCAATTTGATATGCTCTTTTGTCTGGACTACAGTGCTGCTTGTCTTTCATATCTGTAATACTTAATCATATGGGAATAATGGTACCACACTGTTTGCATTGTGCTTTATTCTGTTTATTGACTGTTCACCTGCTGTAACACTGGTTTATGCAATCTTTTTTGCATATATCATCTGCTGTTAATGATAAAATCAATAAACATATTGAAATTAAATAAAAATGTGCCCCCTCTGTATGGGAAAAACACATTTTTAACATTAGGGACACAGAGTCAGAAGGAATATTGAAATGACAGGGTTACACTGCTGCCTACAGGAGAATTGGACAATGGCAAGCAACCTACATTTTTTTTTTTAATCAAGGTATTTTTTCTTTTGTCAAGGCTCTTTGTTAGCTGCAGAGCTATCAGGGCTCACACTGCTGCTTTCTGGATTAGCTGATCTTTGGCGATGCCTTGGAGGCGATGTACCTGGACTCTGATAATATAAAGAAGCTATACCTACCTGTAATGTGACCTATGGGCAGTGGGTTTTGCTTATGGCACTCTTCAGACACCCAGAATACTGTGTTGGTTGGCTGCAGAATGCTTTACAGGCCCAGGGCTATAATACACCCACTTGCGTAACTCAATCCCTGAAGACACTCTTGAGAGTATGAAGCTGTGGTGGGGAAAACTTTGCGGGAAAAGAGAAAACAAGAGGATAGATGGGAGAGTCACTATAGTATAGTAAATATGCAGTGTTTTTGGAAATGTGCTGATTTGACAGAAATGCAAAAAATTTACATTTGGTAAGGTTGTGAGTAACCACAATTTATGATAAATGCAATCTTCCAGTTTGACACGTGGAGAATATCCCTGTTTACACGCAGAAGATAGGTGGTCACACTTGATGCCCTAAGTTCTCAGGAGAGATATTAGGGTGGTGATGGAAACTTGTGGGTGGAAAAAAAAAAAACCCCCAGAAGCACACTTTGTCCTGTAGTGTGATGGTCATGGAAGGATTAAAGACATCAGAAGTATGGAATAGACATTTATTGCTAACACCAAAGATTTTTTGGCTGATATGCCACTTCATCAGTTTATGCGATTTTTTTTTACAGAGGTTCAGTGCCTCCTGGTTGCTTAGCAGACCTCAACCTTAGGATTGCTAAGGTTTGTATGAGCACCTCATAGTCAAGCCTTTTGCTACAAGTTAGCTTTTGGCATCCTTGCCACTCTGTGTCCTCTCATCTTCCTGTTCAATACTCCAGGAGTGTCTAGGTCAAGGGGTGCATGGGAAGCCCCCTTGTCATCTTGGCTTGGATGTTAGAGGCCAAAAGAAGAGCTTCCTGACTAAATCCCTTGTGTCAGCATATTACTTGGCTTATTCAAGCCATGAAAGACAAATCCAATCTCTAGCTTCTTAGCCCCATCTTAAAACACAAAGGAGGGGGTCCCATAGCCTTTTTGGCTCCCAATCCACTAACAGCTCTGCAGTATCTAGCAGTGTCCCTCCTCAAGGACCTGATGCTTACAGTCTGGATGTCTCAGCTTAGGATGATAAGGAGCACGGTCTATCTTTTTGGATGATTTTGTACTTGAGGAGGTTCAGTCTGCTGACCTAATCCCTAAGCTTATTGATACCATTGTGGTTCATATTGATGCATTGCGTACATGTCATGAATGTGGAGTAATGGATGAGAATGAAACAATTAAATCACCTCTCAATGTGAGGGTTATGCACCCGTAATGTAGTGACAAGTAGTGAGAAAACTTATTTAAACCACATCAAACAAAATAAGTATAACATGGGAAAATGAGTGAATTGAGTCCATTCCAAAAGTATGCAGGGAAGGGAAAAAGTTCACTGGCAAAACACTCCTTCAGAGATGGGTGAGACAAGCATCCATGCGATGTGAGTAATACGACTATAACACCCAGAAGAACGTGGTGACAGAAGGGTTCCTCCACCAATATAAATTCTGCCCCTTACCAGCATTTCCTTCAGCTATGTCTCCTCTCTAGGAAGTAGAGAGGAGACATAGCTGAAGGTGGCAGCAGAGGAGCCTTTTTTGTCTATCCATTTATGGGGGATGAGTGTCCAACTACTGCTTAGAAGACCCATGGTGGAGAGACACATTGGGACCCGTCCTTACCAAGACCCGAGGCTGGGGTAGATAGCCACACACCTGTATGATCTCCGTAACAAGAGATCAAAGGAGCTGGTAAGGGGCAGCATTTATATTGGTGGAGGAACCATTCTGTCACCACGTTCTTCTGGGTGTTATAGTCGTATTACTCACATCGCATGGATGCTTGTCTCACCCATCTCTGAAGGAGTGTTTTGCCAGTGAACTTTTTCCCTTCCCTTCATACTTTTGGAATGGACTCAATTCACTCATTTTTCCATGTTATACTTATTTTGTTTGATGTGGTTTAAATAAGTTTTCTCACTACTTGTCACTACATTACGGGTGCATAACCCTCACATTGAGAGGTGGTTTAATTGTTTCATTCTCATCCATTATTCAAGTTTTTCAGCGCAGCTACTTCTGATTTTTGTTTATTACAGTGTGGGTGTCTCACATTTTCTAGTTGCAGCTTTGTGTTATTTGATTTCCTATACTCTGTACACTGGTTGTATGGGGATAGCGCAGTAATTTTTTTCCGAATGTGGAGTATCCTGTGTGTAAGTTCTCTAAGGTTACCAGTCTGGGCTCTCTTAAAAATCAACAACCTGTCAAAACTACCCTGTTCCTAGATACAGTGGAGTGAACATAACTACCCTTGGACAAGAAGTGTGCTATTTGCAGGATTACAAGGTAAAAAAAGAGAAAAAAGTGTGAAAGCAGAAAATGAATTCAACTGCCACATCGAAGGAGTGGTAGACTGCCATATATACACTTTTTCCTTCTAAATTTTACTAAAACATTTGTGATTGTTAGAAATAAGAACAGCAGCTACTTCACCTAATGCCCCCTTTACACATTTACTCTACTACTAAGAAATTTGTGTATTTTGAAGGCAAACCAGGCCAGTTTAGACAGCACTGACAGTCCCATACAGTGCATTGAAAAAGTATTCATACCCCTTGACATTTTCCACATTTTGTCATGTTACAACAAAAAACCTAAATGTATTTTAGTAGAATTTTATATGATAGACCAACACAAAGTGGCACATAATTGTGAAGTGGAAGAAAAATTATAAATGGTTTTCAAATTGTTTTACAAATAAATATCTGAAAAGTGTGGCGTGCATTTGTATTCAGCCCCCCTGAATCAATACTTTGTAGAACCACCTTATGGTGCAATTTCAGCTGCAAGTCTTTTTGGGTATGTCTCTACCAGCTTTACACATCCAGAGAGTGACATTTTTGCCCATTGTTTGCAAAATAGCTCAAGCTCTTTCAGATTGGATGGGTGGATGTGCTTCTAAGCCGCTCCACATACTCCCGGCACCGGCAGCTTTCTTTGGCAGCTCCACACCTCACTTGCCTCGGCCAAATACCCAATCCGCTTGTTGGGGTGATGGGCCTAATCTATGCCATTCCGGCCAACAGGGAAGTCCCAAGGTGACTTCGGCAAGCCGACTCGTGCGGCGGGCAGGGGAGGCAAGATGGTGACCAGCACTAGCTCCCACATGTCTCCAGCTACAATGGGAGACAAACCGCTACAGCAGCGATCAAAGCAGAAATGCTCAGGACCTGGAGATAGGGAAGCAAGCTTCTCCAATGCCTCTCCATTGGCAAGTGAGCCCAGGGATCATCCCTGCTCCCCACCAAGCCCTTCTAGCTCTCCTTCCCAAGCTGCAGCTTTGTCTCCAGGCCATGCCTCCCAGGCCTCCTCAGACAGACAGACATACTCCTCAGCCAAACAAGCAGCCAGGAGTCTGTCTCTGATAGCCCCATAGATCCTCCTGCTTCTCCTCCTGCTCAGCCATAATATTCAGGGGATCCCATACTCCTTGCTCGTTTTGCTGACCTGCTGCAGAGGGAATTAGAAAAACCACCAATAAACTGGCATTAGAGCTAAAACAAGATTTTCAGGAAATTGCGTCACTGATTAGATAGTATTGAATCAAAAGTGGATGATACTGTTCATAGAGTGTTCCATAATTCTAATATGATTACTGACTTGCAAGATTGCCTAGAGGAGGCGTATGCCAAAATTGATGACCTTGAAAACTGTGCTAGGCACTACAATTTTCGTTTTAGATGTCTTCCTGAAACAGTGAAAGATGCAATTTCCATTATTCTCTCATGCAAGCTGCAGTGCCTGATATTGATGAAATTCATATAGAACTTGATCGCATACACAGAGCTCTAGTTCCCCCTAAACCAGATGGACCTCCCAGGGATGTGACTGGAAAGCCCCAGTTCTTCAAAGAGGCGGTTATGCGATATGCCAGGGATCATACAGATCTGGAAATTGATGGGTACAAAATTCAAGTCTTCGCGGATATATCCCAGGCTAACATTCAGAAGAGAAGGAAAGAAGTGAAAGTAAAGGAGCGCCCGGTATCCAGTAAATGTAGGTATTAAAGATGTTTTATTTGAAGTTACAGCAAAAAAATGAGGCCAACGTGTTTTGGGGGACATCAGGGCTGCTAATAAAAGTTGTTAAAAAATGGTCCTGTTGGGAGATGCCTTTGGCACATGGATCGGACGGATAGATGTTCAAACGCTGACTATGTTCAGAGAGGAATGCTGCCTCTGAACACATAGTCAGCGTTTGGACATCTATCAGTCCAATTCAATGCGAAGTCGATCACAAGGCCATACCCCAAAGTAGAAACCCAGGCCCTAATAGGGCTCACCACCACCTTTTCCTCCAACTGGGCATGAATCTCTGGAAACCAACTCTTCCCACCTGCCTACACCCTACATAACCTACAGCAGTGACTGATGGAATCAGTCCAGCGCAATCTACACCTTCTCTCCTAATCCAGAAGAGAAGAGCTTTCAAACCCCTGCTTTCACCTCTGATTCAACGGGACATTTACTATCGATGGAACTACCCATTCTGGCTCCAGTTCACTTACAATGGCAAATCCTACTCCTTTTCTACGTTCACTGAAGGGGGAAAAATCTTATTGAAGTTGGGTTTCAATTCTCATAACCCCCCATCTCGCAATCAATCAAGATCCAGTGATCCTCCACCTCCACTCTCCCCCCTTTGGTCTTCCTCGCCAACGAAGAAATCAACAACTTCTCACTGCATTACCTGAGAACTTGCCGTTTGCTGCCAGTTGACTTTTTCTTTCTTTTTGCTTTTTGCAGTGGCTTCTCAGTGGTCTGATCATAGGACATTAGCCACTGCATATATATTTTCCCTTTTTTGAGTTTTTTTTTACATGTGCCTTGCATTTGGCAGCTCTAGTTTCTTCAGGGTTACATTTCAATACTTGACATTGGTCTAATGTATTTATGCTAGCCCAATTATATACATGTCGTTGGTTTATTATCAGTGTTATTATAGTCCTTTTTTACCAGGGCATTTTGGAGCCTTTAACTTTCTATGTATACTACATGGTGCCGGGAGGAGTCTATGCACTCTCCCTATTAGAAGGACTCTTCTCATTGCTTAGTGTTGGAGAAGACTCCTCTGCTCCCATACCATTAGTTCTGGGTTAATTGTATTTACATGTTTGCATCATTTTGCGCTAAGTTGTCATTTTGTATGGAGCCGGGAGTCTCCTGGCCCGAGCATTTCTTTCTTTATTTTTCTTTTCCTTGCTTTTCTCTTAACCTTTAACTATGTTTTCTTGAGGGTCATCCAGGGACTCTGCTGGCTTTTCTGGAATTTGGCTCTCCCGGGCTGGTGGGTGAGTTTTCTGTTGATGTCTTTGCCTGCTGTTTCCAATGTCTAAGGTAGTGAATACAATTAATTCCATCTGAATGCTTTCGCACAATTTTCAGGGGTTAGGGTCACCCTCTAAACATATAAAGGTTTTCACACACTACCGTTCCTTAGGTGCCGATTTACAAGAAATGCATTTAGCCACCTCCTTTTCACCTCGATATATTCACAATGACTTCCCTACTTGCTTTTTTGCCAACACTTCAGAAAAAATAAGAGAAGAAGCGTTTTTCTAGACGGCTTTCTTTTTGTCTAAACTAAAGTCCTCAAAGATAAGAAGGGATGATACCTATTGGTGAAGGGACATTTGGGAGTAGACTTAGTGACTTTCTTGGTCTATTATGCTCCTAATTAGGGATGAGCTTCGAGTTCGAGTCAAACTCATGTTCGACTCGAACATCGGCTGTTCGCAAGTTCACCAAACAGCGAACAATTTGGGGTGTTCGCGGCAAATTCGAATTTCGCTGAACACCCTTTAAAAGTCTATGGGAGAAATCAAAAGTGCTCATTTTAAACGCTTATATGCATGGTATTGTCATAAAAAGTGTTTGGGGACCTGGGTCCTGCCCCAGGGGACATGGATCAAAGCAAAGAAAAGTTTTAAAAACGGCCGTTTTTTCGGGAGCAGTGATTTTAATAATGCTTAAAGTGAAACAATAAAAGTGTAATATCCCTTTAAATGTCATAGCTGGGGGGTGTCTATAGTATGCCTGTAAAGGGGTGCATGTTTCCCGTGTTTAGAACAGTCTGACAGCAAAATGACATTTCAAAGGAAAAAAGTCATTTAAAACTACTCGCGGCTATTAATGCATTGCCGGTCCGACAATACACATAGAAGTTCATTGATAAAAATGGCATGGGAATTCCCCACAGGGGAACCCCGAACCAAAATTTAAAAAAAAAATGATGTGGGGGGTCCCCCTAAATTCCATACCAGGCCCTTCAGGTCTGGTATGGATATTAAGGGGAACCCCAGCCAAAATTAAAAAAAAAATGATGTGGGGGTTCCCCCTAAATTCCATACCAGGCCCTTCAGGTCTGGTATGGATATTAAGGGGAACCCCGCGCCAAAATGTAAAAAAAAAATGGCGTGGGGTCCCCCCAAAAATCCATACCAGACCCTTATCCGAGCACGCAACCTGGCAGGCCGCAGGAAAAGAGAGGGGACGAGAGAGCGCCCCCCCTCCTGAACCGTACCAGGCCACATGCCCTCAACATTGGAAGGGTGCTTTGGGGTAGCCCCCCAAAACACCTTGTCCCCATGTTGATGAGGACAAGGGCCTCATCCCCACAACCCTAGCCTGGTTGTTGTGGGGGTCTGCGGGCGGGGGGGCTTATCGGAATCTGGAAGCCCCCTTTAACAAGGGGACCCCCAGATCCCGGCCCTCCCCCCTGTGTGATGTTAAAAATGACAAGAGACAGCTTTCGACAATTCCTTTATTTAAATGCTTATTCTTTCTTCTTTCTTCTATCTTCCTTCATCTTCTTCTTCTTCTGGTTCTTCTGATTCTTCTGGTTCTTCCTCCGGTGTTCTCGTCCAGCATCTCCTCCGCGGCGTCTTCTTCCCTTCTTCTCCTCGGGCCGCTCCGCATCCATGGCATGGAGGGAGGCTCCCACTCTTCTCTTCATCTCCTTCTCTTCTTCATCTTCTTCTCCTGGCCGCTCCGCATCCATGGCATGGAGGGAGGCTCCCGCTGTGTGACGCTTCTCCTCTTCTGACGGTTCTTAAATAACGGGGGGCGGGGCCATCCGGTGACCCCGCCCCCCTCTGATGCACGGGACATGATGGGACTTCCCTGTGGCATTCCCTGTGATGTCACAGGGAAGTCCCGTCAAGTAACCATGCGTCAAAGGGGGCGGGGTCACCGGGTGGCCCCGCCCTCCATTATTTAAGAACCGTCAAAAGAGGAGAAGCGTCACACAGCGGGAGCCTCCCTCCATGCCATGGATGCGGAGCGGCCCGAGGAGAAGAAGGGAAGAAGAAGCTGCGGAGGAGATGCTGGACGAGAACACCGGAGGAAGAACCAGAAGAGCCAGAAAAGCCATGACGGGACTTCCCTGTGGCATTTCCCGTGATGTCACAGGGAAGTCCCGTCAAGTCACCGTGAGTCAGAGGGGGGCTGGGTCACCGGGTGGCCCCACCCCCCCATTATTTAAGAACCGTCAGAAGAGGAGAAGAAGATGAAGAAGAGAAGAAGATGAAGAGAAGAGCAGGAGCCTCCCTCCATGCCATGGATGCGAAGCGGCCCAAGGAGAAGAAGGGAAGAAGACGCCACGGAGGAGATGATGGACGAGAACACTGGAGGAAGAACCAGAAGAGCCAGAAGAACCAGAAGAAGAAGAAGAAGATGAAGGAAGATAGAAGAAAGAAGAAGCATTTAAATAAAGGAATTGTCAAAAACTGTCTCTTGTCATTTTTAACATTTTTGACAGTTTTTTAGTGAAATGGTAGGGGTACAAAAGTACCCCCTTACCATTTCACACAGGGGGGCTGGGATCTGGGGGTCCCCTTGTTAAAGGGGGCTTCCAGATTCCGATAAGCCCCCCCGCAGACCCCCACAACCCCCGGCCAGGGTTGTGGGGATGAGGCCCTTGTCCTCATCAACATGGGCACAAGGTGTTTTGGGGGGCTACCCCAAAGCACCCTCCCAATGTTGAGGGCATGTGGCCTGGTATGGTTCAGGAGGGGGGGCGCTCTCTCATCCCCCCTCTTTTCCTGCGGCCTGCCAGGTTGCGTGCTCCGATAATGGTCTGGTATGGATTCTTTGGGGGGACCCCACGCCGTTTTTATTTTTTTATTTTGGCGCGGGGTTCCCCTTAAAATCCATACCAGACCTGAAGGGCCTAGTATGGAATTTAGGGGGAACCCCCACGTCATTTTTTTTTTAAATTTTGGCCGGGGTTCCCCCTTAATATCCATAACAGACCTGAAGGGCCTGGTATGGAATTTAGGGGGACCCCCACGTCATTTTTTTTTAAAATTTTGGTTCGGGGTTCCCCTGTGGGGAATTCCCATGCCGTTTTTATCAATGAACTTCTATGTGTATTGTCGGACCAGCAATGCATTAATAGCCGCGAGTAGTTTTAAATGACTCCATAAGGCCTTTGATAGCTTGAACTGGGACTATCTATAACTTTAGAGGCCTTTGGTTACAGCTCTAGGTTTCTTTCTTTATTAAGAAATTTATATAGCATTCTCCTGGCTCAAATTTCGATAAGAGGCTATAGTTTCTCTTCATTCCCAATTCAACGTGGGAATGAGACAGGGATGTGCACTCTCTCCCTTACTTTTTGCATTAGCAATCGCACCCCTAGCTTTAGCAATTCGCTCTCACTCTAACATCCATGGCGTCTGCTGTAAAGCATAAATGTGCTTTATTTGCTGATGATGTCCTTATGTATATTCAGGGCCGCCTTAAGGGGGGTACAGCCGAATTCATTTCCGCACATCAGCACTCAGCAGCCACTGACTAGAACCCTCGTGTCAGGAAGAGGAGCGCCCCTCCCCGAGCACTGCCAGGCTGGACGGCTGCCCTATGCTCACACTGGTGTTCTGGACAGACACGCACAAGGAGAGAAGGAGGGAGGGGAGAACTCTGGCTCTTTGGTACCCCCACCTCTGCAGGCGCCCGGGTGCAAAGCACCCTGCGCACCCCGGGTAGGATCGGCCCTGCAGATCCCCAACCAAACAAAGTCATAGATTTGCACAATTGCCATACCACTATGATCTGGTGGATGCTTGGAGAGAGGCTAATCCCACCTCTAGGGATTATTCCCATTTTTCTAGGGTTCATAACCACTATTCTCGCATAGACCATATGTTTCTCCTCTCGAGACTTCTACCCAAACTACACTCAGCCAAAATAATACCTACTCCATGGTCAGACAATGACGCAGTTGTGCTGATGTTCTTTGATTTAACATCTAGGACGGCCAAGTCCCACTGGCGCCTGAATGAATTCCTCCTCAGTAATGAATCTGATTGTTTGGATATTGCTACTCACTTGAAAACATATTTCTAAATCAATAAAACAGAGGATACGACGTCTGCTATTAACTGAGCTGCCCACAAAGCTTTGTTTAGGTTTTTTTTTTATTCAGTTGACATCTAGATTTAAATAGGCTCATGATGAGTTGATATTAGGCAAATTGAGGGAGTATGAGGCTTTAGCCACCCAACCCAAAAATTCCCCATCCCCTGAGTTGTTAAATAAACTAGAAAATGCTAGATTGGAACATAATATCTGCCTTACCATGAAAGCAGAAAAACAATTACGTTGGTCCAGTCATAGGTTGGCGTGATCGACCCGGGTCTCTGCTTGCACACAAACTCATTCCTAGGTTTTCTCATTCGGCCCTTCCAACAATTAGGCTTTTGGGGGGTCATATCTCTCAAGATCCCCAAAAGATACTGCAAGAATTCCATAATTATCATGCTGATCTATATGGTCAACCTCGGGATGCTGCCCCTTCGTCCATTAAATAATTTTTGGGGAGACTACCCCTACCATCTCGCCCAATATCCCTGATTAATTGTGATTTGAAGATTCTCACAAAACTCTTAGCCCTGCATCTTAATACCTTTTTAGCACAGTATATACATAAGGATCAATCAGATTTTATTGCTGGGCTTTAAACTTTGGATCAGATTCTTCTATCACACTAATTTCAGCAGTATGGGCAAACTGGGATGCTCCCCTTTCTTGCAAACTTTTGCTTCTTTCATTAGATCTCCATAAGGCCTTTGATAGCTTGAACTGGGACTATCTATAACTTTAGAGGCCTTTGGTTACAGCTCTAGGTTTCTTTCTTTATTAAGAAATTTATATAGCATTCTCCTGGCTCAAATTTCGATAAGAGGCTATAGTTTCTCTTCATTCCCAATTCAACGTGGGAATGAGACAGGGATGTGCACTCTCTCCCTTACTTTTTGCATTAGCAATCGCACCCCTAGCTTTAGCAATTCGCTCTCACTCTAACATCCATGGCGTCTGCTGTAAAGCATAAATGTGCTTTATTTGCTGATGATGTCCTTATGTATATTCAGGGCCGCCTTAAGGGGGGTACAGCCGAATTCATTTCCGCACATCAGCACTCAGCAGCCACTGACTAGAACCCTCGTGTCAGGAAGAGGAGCGCCCCTCCCCGAGCACTGCCAGGCTGGACGGCTGCCCTATGCTCACACTGGTGTTCTGGACAGACACGCACAAGGAGAGAAGGAGGGAGGGGAGAACTCTGGCTCTTTGGTACCCCCACCTCTGCAGGCGCCCGGGTGCAAAGCACCCTGCGCACCCCGGGTAGGATCGGCCCTGCAGATCCCCAACCAAACAAAGTCATAGATTTGCACAATTGCCATACCACTATGATCTGGTGGATGCTTGGAGAGAGGCTAATCCCACCTCTAGGGATTATTCCCATTTTTCTAGGGTTCATAACCACTATTCTCGCATAGACCATATGTTTCTCCTCTCGAGACTTCTACCCAAACTACACTCAGCCAAAATAATACCTACTCCATGGTCAGACAATGACGCAGTTGTGCTGATGTTCTTTGATTTAACATCTAGGACGGCCAAGTCCCACTGGCGCCTGAATGAATTCCTCCTCAGTAATGAATCTGATTGTTTGGATATTGCTACTCACTTGAAAACATATTTCTAAATCAATAAAACAGAGGATACGACGTCTGCTATTAACTGAGCTGCCCACAAAGCTTTGTTTAGGTTTTTTTTTTATTCAGTTGACATCTAGATTTAAATAGGCTCATGATGAGTTGATATTAGGCAAATTGAGGGAGTATGAGGCTTTAGCCACCCAACCCAAAAATTCCCCATCCCCTGAGTTGTTAAATAAACTAGAAAATGCTAGATTGGAACATAATATCTGCCTTACCATGAAAGCAGAAAAACAATTACGTTGGTCCAGTCATAGGTTGGCGTGATCGACCCGGGTCTCTGCTTGCACACAAACTCATTCCTAGGTTTTCTCATTCGGCCCTTCCAACAATTAGGCTTTTGGGGGGTCATATCTCTCAAGATCCCCAAAAGATACTGCAAGAATTCCATAATTATCATGCTGATCTATATGGTCAACCTCGGGATGCTGCCCCTTCGTCCATTAAATAATTTTTGGGGAGACTACCCCTACCATCTCGCCCAATATCCCTGATTAATTGTGATTTGAAGATTCTCACAAAACTCTTAGCCCTGCATCTTAATACCTTTTTAGCACAGTATATACATAAGGATCAATCAGATTTTATTGCTGGGCTTTAAACTTTGGATCAGATTCTTCTATCACACTAATTTCAGCAGTATGGGCAAACTGGGATGCTCCCCTTTCTTGCAAACTTTTGCTTCTTTCATTAGATCTCCATAAGGCCTTTGATAGCTTGAACTGGGACTATCTATAACTTTAGAGGCCTTTGGTTACAGCTCTAGGTTTCTTTCTTTATTAAGAAATTTATATAGCATTCTCCTGGCTCAAATTTCGATAAGAGGCTATAGTTTCTCTTCATTCCCAATTCAACGTGGGAATGAGACAGGGATGTGCACTCTCTCCCTTACTTTTTGCATTAGCAATCGCACCCCTAGCTTTAGCAATTCGCTCTCACTCTAACATCCATGGCGTCTGCTGTAAAGCATAAATGTGCTTTATTTGCTGATGATGTCCTTATGTATATTCAGGGCCGCCTTAAGGGGGGTACAGCCGATACAACTGTAAGGAGCCGAGGGGCCCGCCCGGGCCAGAAGAAGGCAGGGCGGGTGAAGGGAAGCTGTGTTGTGTATAGCATGATCTTGCAGCTTCTGATGCTCTCTGTGTCATTGAGCTCAGACATCTAGCTCTTTACTGCCACTTCTGGCTACTATGTGCATGTGCACCCCTCGTGTGAGCTGCCTGTACTGTGCTCCTCTGTGTCAGCAACATGCCAGCTTTGTGAAAATGAGCTGGGACTAGGTAGGAAGATTTCCTTTAAGTAGGGGCTGTGAAGAAAAGGGAAGGGGCTGTTTGAGTACAGGGAAGGGCCAGAGGATTTTGCGTTTACAGATTTGTGTGTGTGTGGGGCTGACACATATATACAGGTGGGGGCTGACATATATACAGGTGTGGGGGGCTGGCACATATACAGTTGTGGGGGGAATGACATATTTACAGGTAGGGAGGTGGGGCTGGCATATATACAGGTGTGGGGCTGGGATATATACAGGTGTGGGGGCGTGGGGCTGGCCTATACACAGGTGTGAGTGGGGCTGACATATATACAGGTGTGAGGGGGGCTGGCATATATACAGGTATGTGGGGGGGCTGGCATATATACAGGTGTGGGGGAGGGGCTGACATATATACAGGTGTGGGGGAGGGGCTGACATATATACAGGTGTGAGGGGGGCTAGCATATATACAGGTGTGTGGGGGCTGGCATATATACAGGTGTGAGGGGGCTGGCATATATACAGGTGTGAAGGGGCTGGCATATATACAGGTGTGTGTTTGTGGATGGGGGGTGGGGCTGACATATATACAGGTGTGAGGGGGGGCTGGAATATATACAGGTGTAAAGGGGCCGGCATATATACAGGTGCGGGGGGGCTGACATATATACAGGTGTGAGGGGGGCTGACATATATACAAGTGTGAGGGGGCTGGCATATATACAGGTGTGAGGGGGCTGGCATATATACAGGTGTGTGTGTGTGGATGGGGCTGACATATATACAAGTGTGAGGGGGGCTGGAATATATACAGGTGTGGGGGGCTGACATATATACAGGGATGGGGCTGACATATATACAGGTGTGAGGGGGGCTGGCATATATACAGGTGGGGGGGCTGACATATATACAGGTGTGTGGGGGGCTGACATATATACAGGTGTGTGCAGGGATGTGTGGCTGACATATATACAGGTGTGAGGGGGGCTGACATATACAGGTGAGGTGGCTGGTGTGTGGATTCGGTGGGATGGCCCGTGGGCAAACCCTGGGGAATGTTGGTGGTCAGGCTCGGGAGGGGTCCAGGCCTAAAGCTGTGTAAGGGGCCCAAAAATTTCTGATGGCTTCCCCTGAATTGCTTTACCTAATTTACTAACGTTATTAGATCAATTTTCACGACTTTCTGGTCTTTCCCTGAATCCTAATAAAACAACAGCTCTCAATGTCTCTTCGTCTCCTTCTACATTACAGTCCCTTCGGGATACTTATAATTTCCAATGGGCACAATGCTCCATTCCAAATTTAGGCATTAAACTAACGCCCTCTATTGAGACACTTTATAGGGCTTATTATTCCCCACTTTTTAAAAAGCTTCGGGAAGACCCCGTCGCTGGGCTGAATACTTTCTAGCTTGGTTTGGCAGAATCAATTCCATCAAGATGACATTTTTGTCTAGGATACCTTACTATTTCAGAACCCTACCAATAGCAGTCCCGAGAGGAGATTCACAGCGTTTGCAAACTGAAGTCCTCCGTTTTATATGGGGAATAAGAAGCCTTGGATTCACAAATTGACTTTACATAACTCAAAACAACGGGGTGGGGTTGGCCTTCCTAATTTAATAGCCTATTTCCAAGTGGCCCAAATTGCCCAACTTGCCTATACTACCGCTAAGGGACCTACACCACTTTGGGTCTCTGTTGAGGTGCTCTCCTGCGGTCCCTTTGCTTATAGGTTCTCTATTATGGCTACCTAGCCGTTTGCGCCCTTCTATTCTATGTCCTACTTTATCACACTCGTTGGCTGTCTGGGACAGAGTGCGTCATTGTAAATCCCTTTCATCCCTGCATACACCATTGGCTCCTATTTTCTGTAACCCAGAGTTCCCATCTGGGCTGGTACCTTCATCGTTTCATTGGTGGATAAATAAGGGGTTGTTAAGGACTGGTGACTATCTCAATGGGGAACGATTTACACCTTACCACACTTTAAGGACACACTACGGTTGCCCACCAGTGAACTATTTGGATACAATCAAATTACATCCTTACAAATTACATCCTTACTAATCGGGCCACTTACACTTACGAATTTCAAATTATCTTGTCAAACGAGGGGCGTATTGAAAGGACAAGTATCTGTGGTTCATGCCTCCCTCACTGATCCGAATTCAAAACTCCCTTATATGACCCAGTGGGAAAAGGATCTGAATTTTACCCTCGACTTGTCTGAATGGCAAGATATTGCTTATGCTCTATCCAAAATTTCCATTAATACAATGCTAATTGAAGCTAATTATAAAACACTCCTACGTTGGTATCTGGTACCTACCTGGGTGGCTAAAATGCATCCGTCCACACCGCCCACTTTTTTTTGAAGTTGTCGTCAGTTGGGGACGATGCATCATATCTGATGGCAGTGTCCCCTCGTGAATAGATTTTGGATTTGGATATTTAACTTAATAAATTTGTGACGGGGTAAATATTCGTAGTTCTCCAGAGGCATCTCTCTTAAGTTAACTGATGAGGTTCCCAGGAAGTCAGTGAGATTGATCACATATATATATTGTTAGCGGCGAGAATTGCTATTGCTAAGCATTGGAAACAGTCGGTAATTCCACTTGACTATGTAAAGAACACGCTTAACCACTAAAGGACCGAGCCTCTTTCTGAGATTTGGTGTTTACATGTTAAAAACATTTTTTTGCTAGAAAATTACTTAGAACCCTCAAACTTTATATATATTTTTTTCTAACACCCTACAGAATAAAATGGCAGTCGTTACAATACTTTCTGTCACACCATATTTGCGCAGCGGTCTTATAAGCGCACTTTTTTTTTGAAAAAATACACTTTTTGAATTAAAAAATAAGACAACAGTAAAAAGTTAGCCCAATTTTTCTTTAGATTGTGAAATATAATGTTACGCCGAGTAAATTGATACCCAACATGTCATGCTTCAAAATTGCGCCCGCTCGTGGAATGGCGACAAAATTTTACCCTTAAAAATCTCCATAGGCATTATTTAAAAAATTATATAGGTTGCATGTTTTGAGTTACAGAGGAGGTCTAGGGCTAGAATTATTGCTTTCGTTCTAACAATCACGGCAATACCTCACATGTGTGGTTTGAACACCGTTTTTATATGCAGGCACTGCTCACGTATGCGTTCGCTTCTGCGCGTGAGTTCAGCGGGACGGGGCGCGTTTAAAAAAAATTTTTAAATTTATTTTACCTTTTATTTTTTATTTTTACATTGTTCTTTTTAAAAAAAAATGTGTCACTTTTATTCCTATTGTATGTAAACATCCCTTGTAATAGAAAAAAAGCATGACAGGACCTCTTAAATATGAGATCTGGGGTCAAAAAGACCTCAGATCTCATGTTTACACTTAAATGCAAAAAAAAAAAAAAAAATTAAATGTCATTTGAAAAAATGAATAAATAAAAAATTTCTCTTTAAGAGCTATGGGCGGAAGTGGTGTTTTGACGTCGCCTCCACCCTGCAATGGTAGGGAGATGGGTGGGGGCCATCTTCCCCTCACTCATCTCCATGCCACACACGGAAGAGGACCCGATCGCCGTCGGTAGCGTGGCGTGAGGGGGGCCCTCTCCCGCCACCGATAAAAGTGATCTCGCGGTGAATCTGCCACAGAGACTACTTTTATCTGAAAGCGGACCGTTCTCTGAAGAAAAGGATATCGGGGCTATGGTAGCTAGCTGCTGCCAAAACAACGATACCCCTCTTCAAAGTACCGACGTATAATGACGGTGGGCGGTCCGTAAGTAGTTAATTGGATTATGATCAATGATAAACTCACCCATACACTCATAATAACATCAAGAAATTTGATAAAATATGGGATCCGTGGGTTCCAACATATCTCAGTTCCCTAACGAGTCCCAGGTTGACCCTTTTCTTTCTTTTTTCTTTCTTTTTCTCTCTCTCCTTCCTTCATTTGGAGTTTCTCTTTCTCCCTTTTTCCTGTTGCGTAATCTTTTCTGTGTCAGGTTATCTTAAGGGCCTTACATGGCTCTGCTTACTTGAATATTCTCAGGTATAATTATAGAGGTCTTCCAGTCACTTCCTAATCATTATCCTCCTATTACCCTCCCTTCCCTATTTCCTTGTGCGGTGCAGTTTTTCCCACATGTTCTACATCTGGCTGAGACCTGAGATAATGCTTAGGCCTACTTTACTTATGGTTTCTGGTGGTTTTGGTTCTTGTTCTTGTTGATGATGATCATTACCTCTGTCTCATACCAATGTTTACCTGAGAAAGTCCTATTGATCAGAACTGTTCTCCTGTCAACGGTTTACATTATTTATGTTTACTATTGCTGTATGGTCTTATACCTTTGCCCTATTGACAACCCGTGTACAGGTTATTGTTTGAATGGCCTGTTTGTTACTGCCTGAGCTTTTGCAATAAAAATATTAAAATATAAGATATTTATTGGTGAAAAAAATTAATAAACAGTTATCATTTTCCTTCCACTTCACAATTATGTGCCACTTTGTGTTGGTCTATCACATAAAATCCCAATAAAATTAATTTACATTTTTGCTTGTAACATGACAAACTGTGAAAACGTTCAAGGGGTATGAATACTTTTTCAAGGCACTGTATAGCTCAATCTCCAAACAATAATTTTATTTAAAATTCACTTTATGTTATTTTTCAAAGTTCTGTCAGTCTTATTCAATGGAATCTTTCCATATTTTGCTCTTGTTTGCTCTTACTCAGCCATTAGCTGCTGATGCACAATTTATTTTACTCGCCAGAAGCAGACGTGGGTTTTGTGTCATAACATAAAAAGCTGCACATATTTCCCATCTGACCCATTAAATCACTCTTGCATTGCAATGTTCCCAAAAATACATGCTGTGCAAAATTATTTTTTCTTATGTAGTTCATTGTATGCTGCGTGTACGTTTTATTTAATGTATTTGCAGTTCTTCTGCTATTTTTTTCTTTAAAATGGCAATAGCAGAATATGAGCTCTGATAGGGTTTTTTCTTCTTTTTTTTATTATCTTTTAGGGATCTAAAATCTCCAAATGTTGTGCTTAACAAGTTCTTATTCTGGGATTATCCTTATATTTGTTTAATGCATAAACATCTGTGCAAACAAAAAAGTACCATATGGTTTCCCTTTCTTTACCTAAAAAATAAATAAATAAAAAGATCCAGTTTTTCCGTAGGTGCCTCAAAAGAAAAATGCAATTTTCACTAAGTTATTCCTGTCCACAATTTTTGCAGTGATATAGAGACAGGTTAAAATATGTAAATGCAACTTTCGCTGACTTATTCCTATAAACAAGTTTTGCAGTGCTATAGAAATGAGTTAAAAAAAATGTTGCTACCATAAAACAGATTGTCCTTGTCTATAAATCGAGGTAATACTTTACAACTAGACATTCTAGATTTCTCTTGTTCTGCACCTCTATTCTGATATGCTTTCTAATGCTCTGTCAGACAGTCCGCTCATGCTGAATGCTTCATGTACTCTCCAAAACAAACATCTTTTTTGTACTGTATAAATTATGGAATGATTAGAACCCCTGTAACAGGGCTGTAGATATTTTTTTTTTCCTGGGGGGGTTCAAGTCTTTCAAACTCAAAGGCATCATTTACACTTTTATGTTGGGGGAGGTACGGTAAAAACATGTGACAGCAATATGGGGTCATGAGGCTTTTCAATGCAGCGCAGCAAAAATGATCCCCATTCAACTGAATGGAACGCAATGCACGCAGTTGTGGTGCGGTAGTGTACTCATTAGTACAGCGAGCTCCTCCTAAGCTCCCTAGTTTTTCTTTTGTTCAGCCCGCTGGGTTGAATTTAAAAAAACCATGTGAACCAGGCTTTAGATCTCATTCATATGTTCTAAATGGCCATGGAATGGCAAATATACCATGAGTACCTACAGCTAGGATCCCAGATGTTCCAATTTTTGTCAGCTGCTCAGCCTCTTCACATGAGTGATGGGCTGAAAAGAGCCACTGCTGTTAACATGTATCTGTACATCCAGTGGTCCCCATGTTTAAGCTCCGGGGGACAAAGCAAAACACATTGGGGTGTGGCCTGGCAAAAACCCGGGCTGAGGTCTCTCCCATCACTATTACATTACCATAGGACTCCGTAGATGTGCGGCACCAGGGATTTTTTTTCGCTCTTCCTTTCAGTGACTACAGGAGCTTGTATGAACTCCATCCCTCGCCGGCACTCCTGCAGCACATTTGGTATCATCTACATTACTCCCCACATCGATTGAGCCTAAGCGACACACTAACAAACTGTGGGTCACAGTGGTTACCTGCTGTTAGGGACAAATTTCTGACCCTGGATGCAGAAAGATTTTATCCAAGTTCAAAAATGTATCCCTACCTGCAGGTAACCATGGATGTGCAGATACAGGTGGATACATGTTTACAGCAGCAGACAGCCTTGGCTCTTTTCAGCCCATCACTCAGGTGTACAGGCTCAGCAGATATAAGAACATCTGATCCCGGGTGCAGGTATTTGCAGTATACTTACTGCACCATGGTCATGTAGGATATATGAATGAGACCCAAGACTGGATTTTAGCTAACCTTACTGTGCAAGTTGAGCAGGTGCAAGGGGCAACATATTGTGGTAGGCAGTAAATTCAGTGATTTATTTTAACCTTAAACTGTGTCCTAAGAAATTTTATGAAATATTTTAAGAGATTTAAAAATATATATATATATTGTGCCCTGCCTACCACAGGAGGGTTGCACCTGGTCAATATGGTTGGCTTTTATTCAGTCTTAAACTGTAGTAAACCCAACTTTTGAACTTGTACTTACAAGTAAGCCTATAATAATAATATTGGGCGGCACAGTGGTGTAGTGGGTAGCACACTCACCTAGCAGTTCGAATCCCAACCACGACACTACCTGCCTGGACTTTGCATGTTCTCCCTGTGTCTGCGTGGGTTTCCTCCGGGTACTCCGGTATCCTCCCACATCCCAAAGACATGCTGGTAGGTTAATTGGATCCTGTTTAAATTGTCCCTAGTATGTATGAATGTGAGTTTAGGGACCTTAGATTGTAAGCTCCTTGAGGGTGTAGGGACTGACGTGAATGTACAATGTATATGTAAAGCGCTGCGTAAATTGACGGCTCTATATAAGTACCTGAAATAAATAATAAAATAAAAAATAATAATGCTTATCTTTAGGTACAGTGAATATCTCCTAAACATGTGGTGTTTAGGAGATATTCACATGGAAAGCAGCCGGTGATGTCACCGGTGCATGTGCTCTAAATGGGACGGCATACCGCTTGGTTGTACTTCTCCTGGGGAGGAGTACAAATCGTTATGCACTTTCGTGACCCATTTTTAGCCGACAGCCAGCTATAGCCTGTTGTCAGCTGACATCACTTAGCAGGTCCAGGCTATGGAAAGATCCTAACTTTAAAGTCAGGATTCACCCAGATGCCTGGACCAGCAGCTCGCTCAGCCTCTCAGTCAGTCGCTGAGACCCTGAGCCAGCCGCTCCGGCCCCCTCTACAGCCTGGCATTCCAGTGAGCGTGGGGGGGGTAGAGGCAGGGACTGACAGTCACCACTCTTTGCTTACTGAAGGCTAAGAACTGAGTGATCAGCGGTCTTTGATCTATCTGTTGTTGGTCTTAGAAGCAGCTGGGGACAGATGCAACATTGGATCGATGCTCCATCCACCTAGGTAAGTATAATTAAAAAAAACATCTCTTTTAAAAGGAAAAAAATCCCCCTCTCCCTCCTAAGAACCCTCCCCAAGCAAAGATATCCACTGTAAAATATCTCCCTCCCTCAAATATCCCCCCAAAAATTAAACCCCCCTGTCTCCAAACTGACTCCCCAAAGCAAAAATATCTCCCTCAGTCAACACCCTCTCCCCCAACAAAGATTCCTAATTATGAAGAAAATCTCCCTTCATCCAATCAAACTCCCTCCCAGAAGCAAATCCCTGCCATTATCCACCCCCTGTAAACTTCTCTACAAGAAGCTCCCCCCTTCTCCAAAAGCAAACCCACCCCCGTTTCCTTAACCCCCCACCAAAAGAAACTCCCCCAGGCTGGAATTCTCGCTTCCTCATTCCCAAAACAGAAAATTGATGCCTCCCCACTTACCAGACCTCAGATTCAGCACGGCACAGAAGCAGGAAAACTTCTGCATCCCCAGTCTCCCTTCAGCTGTGTCATATGATACCTTGAGGAGGAGTCTAGGAGTTCAATCAACTCTGCACTGTCAATTGAATGTTCCCTCGGCGGATAAGTTCCCCCCCTGTACTGCGCAGGCGCAGCGCCTGCGCAGTACGGACTACTGTCAGCCGCCGGAGATAGCCGAAGCAAAAACGCTTCAATCAGCTGTACACGGCGCCTGCACTCTGGGTCCAGGTTCCTTCCCCACCATCCATGTGGACCCAGAGGGGGAATCTAAAAGAGCCGAGCAAAGCGAGGCCGTGCCCGAAGCGTGGCGAGCGAAGCAAGCCCGCGAGGGGCCCTCTTACAGGCGCCGTGTACAGCTGATTTTCAGCTATTCCGCTTCGGCTATTTCCGCCGGATCCTACTGCACAGGCGCAGCGCCTGCGCAGTTGAGGGGGGAACTTAGCCGCCGAGTGGAACTTTCTCGGCAGAACACCGGCATCTGAGACCTCGCAGTAATTTCATGCTTTTCAGGGGGATGGATGGAAATATACAAAACACTGCGCTCACTAATAAGAAACGAAATGAATCAGCAGCCGCATACGTTGTGACAAAAACAGTGAAATGAGAAGTGAAAAATGCAGCGCTATGAAAGTATTAAAAAAATAAACAATAAATCAAGTTCATAAATGTTAACCTTGGTGTTGAATAATGTGATAAATAAATCATAAAGTCTTAATCAAAGAAGTGAAATAATGAATGTCCACTTGTGTCAACACACTACCAAGAGCAAAAGTGGATAGTGGAGGTCCAAAAAGGACTGGCAGGGATGGTGCAAATCCGTGGATGAGACGCAACATCAATGGTGTTCAACTTCAATAAATGGGAAGATATAGGTACTCTTATCGGATAAGGTGGACTCCCCTATCAGCAACATGGAGTCAGTAAGGCAGTAAGCCCCACCGGGCTAGTAGAAGGATATCCGGAATGCTGGAGCTGGCAGGATGGGCTTCAACCGACAAACCTCCAAAGATCATCAGGATGGGTCATCTAGGTAAGAATTCCAAACCTGGAACCTTGGAAGCACGGTGTGTTAAAATTGGTCCAGAATGGGCAATCACTCTCATCGAGGTAATATGTAAAAGAAAATTAAAACTTCCGCATAGTGCAGGTAAAAAAGGGGATTTTTATTGCTAAAAAAGTCATACAAATAAAATAGTGATCACTGAAAAGAACAAAGGCAGCATGGAGAGGGGGTAACCGCACGTCGCGTTTAGACCCAATGGTCTTCAACTGGGGCATGCCTGCACTATGCGGAAGTTTTAATTTTCTTTTAATTTTTAATTTCTTTTAAAGTTTTAATTTTCTTTTCTCTTTCCGGTAAGAGTACCTATCTCTTCCCATTTATTGAAGTTGAACACCATTGATGTTGTGTCTCATCCACGGATTTACACCATCCCTGCCAGTCCTTTTTGGACCTCCACTATCCACTTTTCAGAGGGACCCCTTATTAAACCGAGGGGATTTGGCACAATAGAACGGGGGCTGGCTGCTGCACTCAGAAACTCTGATTGCTCCTATTGTGCTGATGCTGAGGCTAAACGGCAGGGACACTGTCTGTGCATTTTGCCAGGATGCTTTGGGGGGGTTGAACACCCCTGAGCCCCCCTTACCTACGCCCCTGCCTGTCAAGCTATTTTCTGTTGTTTTCTGTTATCTGTGCACTGTGTACACTGTGTATTGAGAAATCCAACATTTTAGAGGTGAGGGTAAATTTTCCAATGGGAACACCTGTTCTGGTGACAATTGTCTGAGAAGGGAATTCCGCTGACTTTGTATAGATTTTATCTTCACTTGTTGCGTCTCTGGGACAGCAAGTTAAAGTGATTGTAAAGGTTTTTTGTTTTTTTTTAATAACAAACATATTATACTCACCTGCTCTGTGAAATAGTTTTGCACAGAGCAGCCCTGATCCTCCTCTTCTGGAGTACCCCACCACGGCTCCTGGCTCTTGCTGCCTTTCTGCTCTCTTTTTTTCCCACAAATAGAGCTGAGACAATTCTGAAAAAAAAACAATATTTTTTACTTTCTGCTATAAAACATATCCAATAAACAGATTTTAAAAATCTAATTTCTTCATAAATTTAGACCAATAGGTATTCTGCTACATATTTTTGGTAAAACAAGACCCAGTAAGCATACGTTGATTGGTTTACGCATAAGTTATAGAATATGCAAACTATGAGATATTTTATTTATTTATTCTTTACTAGTAATGGCAACGATCAGCAACTTATAGCGGAACTGCGATATTGCGGCGTACAATTTGGACACTAGCTGACACTTTTTGGAGACCAGTGTAACTAATAGAGTGATTAGTGCTTAGAAATATGCACTGTCATTGTACTAATGACACTGGCTGGGAAGGGCACATCAGGAGCGATCAAACGGTTAATGTGTGTTCTAGCCTGTGTTTTTCTAAACTGTGGGAGGTGCTTTTACTAGGGGAAGGCATAGATCCTTGTCCCTGCTTTGCAGGAACACAGAATCCATGCCTTCCCTACTGGCAGAATGGCGATCTGCTTTGTTTACAGACCGTTGTTCTGCTCCTCTCCTCCATCAATGGCAGGTGACAGCGAACATTGAGTCCATGGTACCCACCACTGGGTCCCCGCCGGCGGCGTGCATGTGCACTCCCTACCTGGAAGAGCTAAATCACTTATATATATTTGATATATAGTTAGGGCCATACATATATATTTGGACACAGGCACAATTTTTGTTTTTTTCAGGTATTTACCAAAATATATTCAAGCTATAGTTATATAATAGATATGGCCTGAAAGTCACACTCTCAGGTTTAATTCTAGGGTATGTACATCCAAATCGGAGGAAGGGTTTAGGAATTACAGCTTTTAAGAATAGTCATCCTCCCTTTTTCAAGAGACCAAAAGTAATTGGACAATTGAATCAAAAGCTGTTTCATGACCAGGTGTGGACTACTTCTTTAAGTAGATAAAAGGTCTAGAGTTGATTCTATGTGTGGTATTTGCATTTGGAATCTATTGCTGTGAACCTACATCATGCATTCAAAGGAGCTGTCCATGCAAGTGAAACAGGCCATTGTTAAGCCGCGTACACATGAGCGGATTGTTCGACAGAAAAAGTCAGACGGAAGCTTTTCATCGTATATTCCGATCGTGTGTGTGCCTTATCTGATGACCTAGAAATAGAACATGTTCTAAATATTTCTGACGGAACCAATTCCTATCGGGAAAACCGCTCGTCTGTATGCTGTTCCGACAGACCAAAAACGATGCATGCTCTGAAGCAAGTACGAGATGGAAGCTATTGGCTACTGGCTATTGAACTTCCTTTTTCTAGTCCCGCTGTACGTGCTGTACGTCACCGCGTTCTGGACGGTTGGACTTTGGTCAGACTTTGGTTTGACCGTGTGTAGGCAAGACCGCTTGAATGGAATTCCGTCGGAGTTCCGTCAGAGAAACCTTCTGAGTTTATTCCGAAGGCAAAACCGGTCGTGTGTACAGGGCATAAGGCTTAAAAAAATTAAACAAATCAGGTCAGAGAGATAGCAGCAACATTAGGAGTTGCCAAATCAACAGTTTGGTACATTCTGAGGAAAGATGAACGCACTGGTGAGCTCAACACCATAAAAAGGCCTGGACATCCATGGAAGACAACAGTGGTGGATGATCGCAGGATTCTCTCTGTTAGAGAAAAACCCATTCACAACATCCAGACAAGTGAAGGACACTCTCCAGGAGGTGGGTGTATATTTGTCAAAGTCTACAATCAAGAGAAAACTTCACAAGAGCAAATGTAGAGGGCTCTCCACAAGGTGCTAACCATTCATAAGCCTGAAGAATAGAAAAGTCAGATTAGACTTTGCCAAAAAAAGCCAGACCAGTTGTGGAAAAGCATTCTTTGGATGAATGAAACTAAGATTAATCTGTACCAGAATGAGGGGAAGAGCAAAGTATGGAGAAGGCTTGGAACAGCTCATAATCCAAAGCACACAACTTTATCTGTAAAACATGGTAGAGGCAGTGTGATGGCATGGGCATGCATGGCTGCCAGTGGCACTGGGTTATTGATATTTATTGATGATGTGACAGATGAATTCAGTGGTGTTTAGAGATATACTGTCGCCCCAGATTTAGCCAAATGTAGCAAAGTTGATTGGACAATGATCCAAAGCACACTGCAAAAGCAACCCAGGAGCTTTTGAAGGAAAAGAAGTGGAATATTCTGCAATGGCTGAGTCAATCACCTGATCTCAACCCAACTGAGCAAGTATTTCACTTGCTGAAGGCAAAACTAAAGGTAGAAAGACCCACAAACAAAGAACAACTTAATACAGCTGCAGTTAGAGCCTGGCAAAGCATCAGAAAGGAGGAAACCCCATCTTTGGTAATGTTCATGGCTTCCAGACTTCAGGCAGTCATTGCCAGTAAAGGATTCTCAACAAAACATTAAAAACGAACATTTAATTTATGATTATAGTCATTTGTCCAATTACATTTGAGCCCCTGAAAATGGTGGGACTGTGTATAAAAATGCTTGCAGTTCCTAAAATTTGCACTTGATATTTATGTTCAACCCCTTGGATTAAAGCTGAAAGTCTGTACTTCAAATTAATTTGGATTGTTTCATTTTAATTGTATTCTGGGGGCATACAGAGCCAAAAGTATGAAAACTGTGCCTGTGTCCAAATATAAATGGATCTAACTGTACATTAAGCAAGATCTCCGCAATGGGAGCCAGACAGCAAAAATAAATTATTCTTTAAACGATACCACACAGACATCCATAGGTATGGGTGGGTGCATAGCTTTACAATGGTACCATATAGAATCCAGAAATGAAGAGAAAACCTGAAGTCTCATATTGGAAAAAAAAAAGTCAAACCAACATTTCAAGAGCATGATGGCCCTCTTTTTCAAGGTGACAAAGCTTGAAAAGATCTATGTCTGTCACCTTATAAACCGGGGCCACCATGCTCTTAAAACATTGGTGTAACTTTTTTTTGCTGAAATGGGACTTCAATAAGTCACCCATCAGAATCCACTTCTTGGTTTGTAGAAAAAATAAACTGGCATGGGTTTTAGCCCTTTCCCTAATGTATTTAAAACTGCAGAAAAAAAGACTCTATCTTGCTGCTTGCTAATTTACCTTTTCTTATGGCTACATACATGGGTATTAAAGATGACGTGTAATCTGATTTAAAAAATGCATTCTCTCACTCCTCTTACCTCCCTAATCACTATGCTATTATTAGTTGTATTTAAAAATGTCTCCCCTTGTTAAAACATTCTTTTTGTGGTGCTCATGATGTAATTGCTGGTTTTTGGCTGTTCCTTTCCCCTTCTCAAGCCTGTACCGTGTGGGAGAGGTTGGAACATAGCTCTTTCACATCACCATAGCTTAGTTTACAAGGCCACAAGCCAGGGAAGATTGATTTACAGCAGGAACTAATGGGTGTAGGCAGGCCAACATTGGTACCTCAGTGTAAGAGAGAACTGGTTTGTAATTGTAAGTCGCTCAGCTCGGGAGTTGGGCGAGTCAAGAGGAGGGTCTTGCCCCTTCTTTGCCATCTAGTGGTAATTAATGAGTATGCAAGCACAGAGGAATATTAAACATTGGCACAGGAAGGAAGTGTGAATGCATGTACTAAGGAAAAGGTAAGGCTGGAGTTCAACTTTAAATCCATTAGAGGATTCAATGATCATGTTTTTCTGACTCTTTTTGGTACATGCTGCCAATGCTTTCCTAGAGGGAAACCATTGAAATTAATGCGGTAGAACAGTCCAAACTTTACATACGGCATTTGAGTCAGCACAGCATAATGCAATTTGCAATAAATGCAGTCATTAAAGCCTTTTAGATCCAGTAGTTGGGAAGTACTTGGAAAGGTTGCAAAATGTTTCAAAGTCCATGTGAAGTTTGCTTTAAAATCCTTTATTGATCTCTTCTTTGTCAAACTCTCCTAAGTACTTTAACTTTGCACAACTCAAAAAATGAATTCCTGGCTACTGAGAGCACTTTATCTTTTATTATATTGTATGTTTGATAAATTCTTGAATACAAAAAAGGGCAGGGCGAGGGCATCATTTCCTGTCATTGCAATTAGAGGATTTACAATTGGAAGCCAATGTGTCTGGCATATAGGGATGAGCCGAACACCCCCCCGGTTCGGTTCGCACCAGAACCTGCGAACGGACCGAAAGTTCGCACGAACGTTAGAACCCCATTGACATCTATGGGACTCGAACGTTCGAAATCAAAAGTGCTCATTTTAAAAACGAATTTGCATGGTATTGTCCTAAAAAGGGTTTGGGGACCCGGGTCCTACCCCAGGGGACATGTATCAATGCAAAAAAAACTTTTAAAAACGGCCGTTTTTTTTGGGAGCAGTGATTTTAATGATGCTTAAAGTAAAAAAAAAAAAAAGTGAAATATTCCTTTAAATATCGTACCTGAGGGGTGTCTATAGTATGCCTGTAAAGTGACGCGTGTTTCCCGTGTTTAGAACAGTCCCTGCACCAAATGTCATTTTTAAAGGAAAAAATCTCATTTAAAACTGCTTGCGGGTTTAATGTAATGTCGGGTCCTGGCAATATGGATGAAAATCAGTGAGACAAACGGCATGGGTACCCCCCAGTCCATTACCAGGCCCTTTGGGTCTTGTATGGATATTAAGGGGAACCCCACACCAAACTAGGTTTAGCAGAACACTGTGAGCAGGACGCTCTGCACTAAATGTAAATAGTCTAGCTGCCTGACTGTGGTACTAATAGGATCAAAAGAACACCAGTAATTTTCTTCAGGTAGCTTTATATACTGTAACAAGACAAGCCTGCCTGTCAGTAAGAAGAGAACAGGAACGGATCTAGCTGAACACTGTGAGCAGGACGCACTGCACAAAATGTAAATAGTCTAGCTGCCTGACTGTGGTACTAATAGGATCAAAAGAACACCAGTAATTTTCTTCAAAATACTGTAACAAGACAAGCCTGCCTGTCAGTAAGAAGATAACAGGAACGGATCTAGCTGAACACTGTGAGCAGGACGCACTGCACTAAATGTAAATAGTCTAGCTGCCTGACTGTGGTACTAATAGGATCAAAAGAACACCAGTAATTTTCTTCAAAATACTGTAACAAGACAAGCCTGCCTGTCAGTAAGAAGATAACAGGAACGGATCTAGCTGAACACTGTGAGCAGGACGAACTGCACTAAATGTAAATAGTCTAGAAGATAACAGGAACGGATCTAGCTAAACTGAATACAGTGTATATATATGCAACACCTGGGATGCATATATATAGACAATACACTTTAAGTGCAGCTAACTGACTGACTGTCCTGCCTAATCTAGCTAACTCAAATGAAATGACACTGTCTCTCTCTCTCTCTATTTCTCAGCACACCGGAACACACTGCACAGGGCCGCCGTGCAGGCGGCCTTATATAGTGTGGGGCGTGTACTAAATCCCCTGAGCCATAATTGGCCAAAGCCTCCTTGGCTTTGGCCAATTACGGCTCTCTGTTAAGGCGGCGCTGTGATTGGCCAAGCATGTGGGTCATAGTGCATGCTTGGCCAATCATCAGCAAGCAATGCACTGCGATGCCGCAGTGAATTATGGGCCGTGACGCGCCACACGAATTTGGCGCGAACGGCCCATATCGTTCGCAATTCGACGAACGATCGAACAGCCGATGTTCGAGTCGAACATGGGTTCGACTCGAACACGAAGCTCATCCCTACTGGCATATGCTGTTTTTACTTTTTCTCATGTAAGTGCATTACCTTCATTAAATCCTGTTGGAAAAAGGTTTTACACGGTTCTGGCGTTTATCTCTTATTTGGAGTACATTGTCTGATGCCACGGCTGGATTGAGAGGATTCGCCGCTTCCCCTACTGGCCATTTGGAGCTGTATCTCTTACATACCTTATGTGGATCTCACATGAAGTTGGAGTTTCCCAGACATACAAGCCCCTGTTGACCTCTCGTAATAGGGAGTCAACGCTCTCTGGTAAGAGCACATCTTGATTATTGGTGGTGGTTTCACAAGGTGGAGGAAGTTGGTGATACATTAGTCAAGAATTCACACACTATATCACGTTTGTGACTCTTGGACTCACTTGATGTTTTGCATATTTTCATTTAGTTGCAGCGCACTACCCCCGTAGGGGCTGCAATTTGTGTGTTATATCTGTAAATTATATTTACCATCTAGCCCATTGCAGCCCATAGAAATAGAAAACAGTCCATATTGTAGTTTTCTCTTGCTTTTATTAATACAACATGAACTGGGATAGGAGAAGGGTTTTTCTGAGATGCTCTTGTACTGCTTTATAATTTCTTCCTTTGCCTGTTCCATGCAAAGACTTAAAACAATGCGGACTATAAGAAATCACTCTCAATGATTTCTTTGTGGGGAAGACAGAAGTAGATTTGCTAGAGAATGTATGGTAAACAGTCACTCTGAATAACTTCTTCACCTGCAGAACTTCTTAGAACAGACTGTATCTCTATTTGTACTTGTAGCTTTACCGCCACCTTTTTACCACTACTTCCCGTCTATATGGTACTTCCAAGTTGAGCTAAAGAAGAGATTACTCTGAATAATTCCGCCCTCCTGACTGATTGGAATCCCGGGGCATTGTTGAACCCAAAGTCACAGGCCATCACCACCTGTTTCGCTGACTTGCGTACCAACATCCCTCAGCCTCTGGTAGTATCCTTCCCCTGGGCTTTCACTCACTTGATCGATAGTCCATGTTCCACTCACAAACAATCGACTGCCCAGATGTAGTCCGCTTAGTTGCTACTTCTTCCATAAGTGTTTCTCTGTACTTTCTCTCCAGTCTGGCACGCTCCCTTCCCCATAGGGGCGTCCAACGACACCCGCGACTACATGCTGTCCGGTGTCATCCTCTCCTCCGCGTGTCCCAGTCCCCCTCCTTCCCTGTAGGGGGGGCTCCGCTCAGCTCCCCGCAGGGGAACCTCTCCCTACAGGCTCTCCCTCTCTGCAAAAACTCCTACACCACTCCCTCTCTGTCATGTGACCCCAGCTTTTATGAGAGTCCCGCCTCCTGCCAAACAAATAATGATTGGCCAGAACTCCCCTACAAGCTGCCTGTCACTCAGATCCCAAGTCCAACCTCTCTTCCAAAATCATTTCATTGAAAGCAAGAGGGGGCATCTCTGGGTCCAAGCACAGGTGGCCACACCCTGCACTATACTGACACTCCCAAAATAAACAACCAGGCCTGATATAATAGTATAAGCCTGCCTAAATTTTACCGCGAGTACATTTAAATGACTTTTTTTCCTTTGAAATATCATTTTGCTGTCAGACTGTTCTAAACACGGGAAACATGCGCCCCTTTACAGACATACTATAGACACCCCCCAGGTACGAAATGTAAAGGAATATTACATTTTTATTGTTTCACTGTAAGCATTATTAAAATCACTGCTTCCAAAAAAACTGACGTTTTAAAAAATTTTTTTGCATTGATACATGTCCCCCGGGGCAGGACCCGGGTCTCCAAACACTTTTTATGGCAAAGAACTTGCATATAAGCCTTCAGTGAGAACTTTGGATTTTGCAGGTTCGAGACCCATTGACTTCCACTATTCCAGCATATGTGATCTGACAGGCATTATTGCCGCAATAGCGCTGCTTTCCATTTACATTAGCGCTGACTTTCTGAGAGTTGAAGTCTTTCTGGCCTTTTTTGAGAGTTATTTTTTGGTACTACAGGATAATTTTTTGGCGCTATAGTAAATGACCCCCATAGTGGTTTGGTGTTATGCTGTTATATTTCTTGACTAGTATCATGTTTTTACATTTTCCTACAGCAATGGCAACCAAATTTACCTCCCAAATTTCCTCACACAATTTATTGATCTGTACCAGGAAAATTCATGCCTCTGGCATAAGACATCAAAGGACTATTCCAATAGACAGTTGCGAGATGAGGCATACCAAAAGTTAGCTGACTTATTGAAAACCATAACACCACATGTTACTGTGTTAGATGTCAAAGGCAAGATTGCAAATCTTCGCACTGTCTTTGAGAAGGAAAATAAAAAAATAGAAGATTCCAAAAGATCTGGTGTTGGAGCTGATGATGTCTATGTACCTCGATTGTGGTATTTTGAGAGCCTAAGGTTTCTCTCGGGTCTGGAGACTCCAATAACTAATCGCTGCTCCTTGAACCCTAGTTTCCCTGAGTCACCCATATCACCTGAAATATTTGATCATGAAGAAAACATTTATGCACAGGTAAAATAATACACAAACTGTTTATTAAATGAAATCTTTAGCAAGTATACACATGTGTCATGTGCTCCAAAACATTTATGGTAAACAAACTTAATTGGCAGGAAATATTAAGCAAGAAATAGGCCACTATACATTGTTTTGCCATGAAACAGCTGTCCTTTCCCCCCAAAAAATCCATGTAGCCCTCCCTATTTTGGTGAGCAGAAGCTGTTGGCAAGCGGGGCTGTTCAGGTGCTAGGTTTGCCAGTGCATCACTCTCTGATCTCCACTCTCCAGGGATAAGGGTTCCTGTCAATAGGTCCTCTCTGTCAGTGGAAGATGAAGGCATGTAGTTGCAGGATTGCCAACGCAGGAAGTTGTGCAGCACACAACAGCATTCCACTATCGCATTAATCTTGGGCAAACTCAGATTGATGGCTGGATGAAATATGAGGAACCTATTTGACATGATGCCGAAGGCATTCTCCACCACACGCCTGGCTCTTGAGACTCTGTAATTATATATTTCTTGTTGGTTTAGGTTCCGCACAGGGTATGGCTTTAGAATATTATCCAGCAGAGGGAATGCTTCATCAGCCACAAAAACGAACTTTAGCCCTTCCACATTCTCTTCTTCAGGTGTAAAATGTAATTCTCCACTTGCAAGACGTCTTTGGAATTCAGTCCTCTTAAAAACTACACCATTGGAATTCCAGCCATTCCTCCCAATGTCCAAATAGAAGAACTCATATTTGGCATTGCAAACAGATAGCTCAACATACTCTACCAGTGTATCAATTGCCATTGGATGTGGGCAGGGCTGACATTGTGCTCCGCACACCCGGGGAATCTTTCCTGTTGGCGCACACAGGAACTGGTCACCTCCACATATTTTGGATGTCTCCACCCCTGTTTGGGGAGGATTGTTTCATCTATTAGTTACCATATACAGTAAATATAGGAGAGAGAAGCTCTCCTTCTTATGGCTACTGGTGCCACCGTACACACCCCCTTGGAAATACTGGCAATTGATACACAGGTATTTTGCGCTATCTGTGCTGCTGTACATACTGGGATGAATGCACTTTTTCATTACACAGTACCATTATGACAGAGATTGATCAATTCACTCTTTATGTCTTTAGATGTTATTCAATCTACTGCTTTGCAATACTAGATCTCCTGGTGGCTCTGTCTAATAATTTGTATACATATTTATTGCAATTATATCAGGACCCTTAAGGCTTACAGATATGTGGATTTTTGATTTTGATATAGATGCTTATCTGCATCTGTTTATATTAGACTGTTTGATAGAGATGTCTTTTGGTTGATGGACACTTATATAGTCTTCCTCTGTTTCTGCTCTATTAGGGCCCCCTAGGCAGTGTTTCAGGGTATAAAGGCTGGACTAATTAAATATATGACCTAGTAGAAGCCATGATACAATAATCTCTCACTGAGTATATAGTGATAAAGTTCAGCTACTCCAGGTATGCTTATTCTTAAAAGCGCAGTCAATCTGCAGCATAGAGCCATGTAAATTCGCATATACCCCTCTCTCTCTGTATAAACGTACTTCTTATATATTACCCTTCTCCTTCTTCCAGGGACGCCAAACTGGTCCCAGTATGCATATCTGCGGTCTCCTGCCGAAATTCTTCTGACCAGACTCATCTTCTCCAACTGCTATCCCCCTTTGGAGCCTATCCATCCATCCTCTTGCCATTCATTCCTTGTTTACTACTCTATGTGTCTGTTGGTTGCCATCCATGGGACTGTTAACTCTGTAAGTATCGGAACTGTAGTCAAATGCTTCTCACTGTCAACTTTGCTGCCAACTAGTGTTCAATGGATGTATAATATGTTTCTTTATATTTTTTAGATTATAAGCTGTACTAAATTGCATAACGGATCATCCCTGAAGAAGGAGTCCAGGTTACTCCAAAGTGGGTAGGAATTGTCCATGCAACCAGTATCATATTTAGACAACATCTTTATTTATATAAATTCATATACATGATATGATGCTGTTATTTAAGTGTTCTTGCATAGCAAGACCACTTACTGTTATCTCACATATATATTATTATTCTTATTATAGCCAAATTTACCACCCTAACTCCTCCCACAGTTTTTACACTACATAGACAAGTAATATACTAAAACGTGCGGATTGTTCCCGATTGGTGTGCTATTACTTTGTGGAACGTTTCGCCAAATGGTTCACAAAATATCGTAGTTTTTGCGGCATAATTGGTCCCATAGGAATGAATGGGAAAATGTTCAAAACTAGAGTGGGACGTGACAAAAGCTGAAAAATCAGGACATGATTTCTAAACTGCCGCCACTCCCTCATTTTCAAGCCCACCTACACAAATCTTATATCAAAACGTTCAGCTATCCCTGCTGCCACTAAAACTGTCCACGGCTAAGCCATAGTTCTGATAGTTTTCACAATATGACCATTTGTTTGTAACTCAAGCCGTCCATTGACATTCATTGAAACTACACTCTAGTCTAGCCACTTTAAATTTGAAGGGCAATATATAAACTGCGACTGTGCCTCCATTTTTAATATTTTAGAGACATAATATGCATCAAAATCTAGGTCTGGGTCTTGTGATTCTCACAATATAAAGCTCTTCGCTGTAGGATTTATAGTTTTTAAAATACGATCGTTTGAAGTACTACAGTTATTACAGCTATCATGATCCTGTGTATTGAGCAGTGGTTATGAAGTTATGCTTCATACAGGGCATGAGCGTTGCTAGGAAACAGTGGTTGTAAACACAAGATGCTGAGACCCCCCAAATGCATGTGGTCATACCTTCATCTGCTAGGCTTGATAATGCTTGTAGAATACTGGTGGAGGCAAGATTGGTGTGCTATTATTTTATGGAATGTTTCGCCGAATGGTTCACGAAATATCGTCGTTTTTGCGGCAAAATTGGTCCCATAGGAATGAATGGGGAAATGTTCAATGTCATTTAATTGGTGTGCTATTACCTTGTGGAACTTTGTGAAAAGCTGAAATATACCAGTGTGAATCTGGCCCCAATGTCATTTAATTGGTGTGCTATTACTTTGTGGAACGTTTCGCCGAATGATTCACGAAATATCGTCGTTTTTGCGGCGAAATTGGTCCCATAGGAATGAATGGGGAAATGTTCAAAACTAGAGTGGGAGGTGACAAAAGCTGACAACCCCATGATCAGCCAAAACATTATGACCACCCCATGATCAGCCAAAACATTATGACCGCCCCATGAAAAAAAAAATTATTTTTGAAAAAAAAAAAAAAATCATTTTTGAAAAAAAAAAAAAATCATTTTTGAAAAAAAAAAAAATCATTTTTGAAAAAAAAAATCATTTTTGAAAAAAAAAAAATATATTTTTGGAAAAAAAAATCATTTTTGAAAAAAAAAAATCATTTTTGAAAAAAAAAATCATTTTTGAAAAAAAAAAAATTCATTTAAAAAAAAAAAATTCATTTTTGAAAAAAAAAATTATTTTTGAAAAAAATGTTCAGCTCTTTCAGCTAATGATGGGACTTCGTCAACTTTTTTACTACTATTTATACTTTTTAAAATATTAAGCTTTTTAACACTTTTCACAGTAACTCCAGCCACTCCAACCACACAACAGTTACTCAAGCCACTCCACCCAGTTACTCCGCCCACTCCAGTTGTAGAGGCAAGAACACTTTTCACAATTTCCCCAGAAATTGTAGCTTTTCTAGTTCTCTTATGTAATGCTGGCCATACACAGTTAGAAAATCTTTCGAAAAAAACATTCGTAATTTGAAAAATCTATCGAACGTGCATGCGAGAACGCCATTATTATATCAATGGATGCCGACCAACATTCGACATATTATCGATCGATACCAACATAAACAGTACATTTGTCCTCGATTGATAATACGATCAGCGGAAATAATGTCACAAATTTTCGACCTTTGGGAATCCTCCCACTGAAACCTGTCATATATCGTTGCTGTGCATGACACATCTGTCATTGGAGGTGTCCTTATTCTGTTGGTATAGTCGTGGATTGTGGTCCAGCTATGGATGCTCAGAGGAAGAGGAAGCTAGCAATTGCTATGCTGGCAATAATGGCATTGGATAAGGAGGCAACAAAAAAGAAGAAAAGAAAAGAAAGATTTTGGAGCAAGGATTGACTTCTGAGGAGAGAAGAATTGCCCCATATGCCCTTGCCAACCAACTTATTTATTTTGATGAATGCATAAACAATGCATGAATAGTTACATAGCATAACCGTAATCATTTTTTTTTTTTTTAGTTTCCAACTTGCCCCGAGGATTGGCATGGAATAGCGAAAGATTTTATGAATATGTGGAACTTTCCTAACTGTGGTGGAGCCATTGACGGCAAACATATCCAGATTATGCTGTCAGCACACTTAGGTTTATACTACTTTAATTATAAAGGCTACTTCAGCATCATACTCCTGGCAAGATAAGCATCTATATCAAAGTAAAAAAATCCACATACCTGTAAGCCTTAAAGGTCCTGATATAATTGCAATAAATGTGTATAAAAATTATTATAGAGACAGAGCCACCAGGAGTTCTAGTATTGCAAAGCAGTAGCTTGAATAACATCATAAATGGGCTGATTTACGAAGCATTTGCGTCATGAGTTGTGGCGCACGCCGATGCGCAAATGACATTTTGGTATTTACAAAACATATGCACCGGTAACACAGCGCATTTACTATTCTCTTCCCGGCGCACGGGAAGAGGCGATCGGTACGCCACTATAGACATGGCGCATGGCATCTTTAACTTAAAATTTAAACAAGCTAGAAGTGCCAATATTATGGGGGTGATGTGGGGTGATGTGAGGAAGTATAGTACTAACTGCCCAAGTCACAAATATGCCCAAAATAGAATGAGAAAGTAACTGCGCCGGCAAGTACATTTAGAACTGCGGGAGGTGAATTTATGCACTGCGCATGCTCAAACGGCATTTGCGCTTGTTCAAATGCGTTGGTTCAGTGCGCTGGCAAAATCTTAGTAAATGTCAAGCAACGTAAATGCATTTGCATAGGTTGAACGGGCGCACCTCTACACTTTTTTTTTAAACGCTGGTTCACTTTGCGGCAATAATGTAATGTCGGTCCGGCAATACATATAAAAGTTCATTGATAAAAACAGCATTAAGAAAAAAAACATAATTAAGAAAAAAAATGCTTGGGCTTCCCCCGAAATTCAATACCAGGCCCTTCAGGTCTGGTATGGATATTAAGGGGAACCCCACGCCAAAAATAAAAAAAAATGGCGTGGGGGTGCCCCTCAAAATCCATACTAGGCCCTTCAGGTCTGGTATGGATTTTAAGGGGAACCCCGCGCCAAAATTAAAAAAAAATGGCGTGGGGTCCCCCTAAAAATCCATACCAGACCCTTATCCGAGCATGCAACCTGGCAGGCCGCAGGAAAAGAGGGGGAGACGAGAGAGCGTCCCCCCTCCTGAACCATACCAGGCCACATGCCCTCAACATTGGGTAGCCCCCCAAAGCACCTTGTCCCCATGTTGATGAGGACAAGGGCCTCATCCCCACAACCCTTGCCTGGTGGTTGTGGGGGTCTGTGGGTGGGGGGGCTTATCGGAATCTGGAAGCCCCCTTTAACAAGGGGACCCCCAGATCCTGGCCCCCCTCCTGTGTGAAATGGTAAGGAGGTACCTACCATTTCACAAAAAAGTGTCAAAAATGTTAAAAATGACAAGAGACAGTTTTTGACAATTCCTTTATTTAAAGTCTTCTTCTTTCCATCTTCTTCGGGTCTTCTTCCTTTTTCCCTTCTTCATCCTTCGGTTTCTTCCTCCATCTTCTTCTTCCTCTGCTTCTTCCTCCGATCCTTGGCTTCTTGCTCCGGTGTTCTCGCATCTTCCTCCGTAGCGTCTTCTTCCCCGCTTCATTCTTGGGCGGCTCCGCATCCATGATGGAAGGCTCCCTCTGTGTGACGCTTCTCGTCTTCTGACACTTCTTAAATAACGGACGGCGGGGACACCCGGTGACCCCGCCCCCTCTGAAGCACGGTTCCGTTATATGAGTGTCAGAAGACGAGAAGCGTCACACAGCGGGAGCCTCCCATCATGGATGCAGAGCCGCCCGAGAACTAAGCCGGAAAGAAGACGCCGCTGAAAAAGATGCCAGACGAGAACACCGGAGCAAGAAGCCGAGGATCGGAGGAAGAAGCAAAGGAAGAAGAAGATGGAGGAAGAAACCAAAGGATGAAGGAAGGAAGGAAGAAGGAAGAAGACCCAAAGACTTTAAATAAAGGAATTGTCAAAAACTGTCTCTTGTCATTTTTGACATTTTTGACACTTTTTTGTGAAATGGTAGGGGTACTTTTGTACCCCCTTACCATTTCACACAGGGGGGAGGGCCAGGATATGGGGGTCCCCTTGTTAAAGGGGGCTTCCAGATTCTGATAAGCCCCCCGCCCGCAGACCCCCACAACCACCGGGCAAGGGTTGTGGGGATGAGGCCCTTGCCCTCATCAACATGGGGACAAGGTGTTTTGGGGGGACCTCAAAGCACCCTCCCAATGTCAAGGGCATGTGACCTGGTAGGGTTCTGGAGGGGGGCACTCTCTCGTCCCCCCTCTTTTCCAGCTCGGATAAGGGTCTGGTATGGATTTTTAGGGGGACCCCATGCCATTTAAAAAAAAAATTTGGTGCGGGGTTCCCCTTAAAATCCATGCCAGACCTGAAGGGCCTGGTATGGATTTTGAGGGGGACCCCCACGCCATTTTTTTTTACATTTTTGGCGCGGGTTTCCCCTTAATATCCATACCAGAAAGAAAGCTAGAAGAAGATAGCGGGGGAGTCCAGCAGAAGATACCGGAGACCCGAGAAGAACCGGATAGCGGGTAGAAGACCGGGCCCCCGCTAGCAAAAGAGCTGGAAGAAGATAGCGGGGGAGTCCGGCAGAAGATACCGGAGAAGAACCAGACAGCGACAGAAGAAATGGACAGTGGCAGAAGACCGGGCCCCCGCTAGCAAAAGAGCTGGAAGAAGATACCGGAAAGCGGAGAAGAACCGGACAGCGGGAGAAGACTGGGCCCCCCGCTAGCAAAAGAGTGGAAAAAGAGCAGAAGATAGCGGAGGAGCCCGGCAGAAGAACCGGACACTGGGAGAAGAGGCCAGACAGCGCGGAGAAGAACCGGACACCAGGAGAGCGTGGAAGAAACCCCCGAAGTCGGAAGAAGACCCCCCGGAGCTTCCTAATAAATTACTTTAAAAACCTGTCTAGTGTGTTTTTTTCTTTACACTTTTTTGCCCCAGGTGAATGTGTAGGGGTACCATGTACCCCATACTCATTCACGTAGGGTGGGGGTCAGGATCTGGGGGTCCCCTTATTAAAGGGGTCTCCCGGATTCTGATAAGCCCCCCACCCTGGCCGTTGGTTGTTGGGAAGAGGCCCTTGTCCTCATCAATATGGGGACAAGGTGCTTTGGGGTGGGGGGGCCGCAGCGCGCCCCCCTTCCCCAAAGCACCCATCCTCCATGTTGAGGGCATGCGGCCTGGTACGGTTCAGGAGGGGGGGCGCTCGCCCGTCCCCACCCCCTTTCCTGACCGGCCAGGCTGTGTGCTCGGATAAGGGTCTGGTATGGATTTTGGGGTGACCCCCACACCGTTTTTTCAGCGTAGGGGGTTCCCCTTACAATCCATACCAGACCGAAGGGCCTGGTATACCCCTGGAGGGGGAACCCATGCCAGTTTTTCTCGTACTGCTTTAATAGGAAGATGTGTTTTTCCTATTGCAGTGAGCGCGAGATGTACAGCAGCACAGATAGCTCAACATACTGTACCAGTGTATCAATTGCCATTGGATGTGGGCAGGGCTGACCTTTCCTGTTGGTGCACACAGGAAGTGGTAACCTCCACATGTGGTGGATGTCTCCACCCTTGTTTGGGGAGGATTGACTTTGATTTTTGACTTTGATAAAGATGCTTCCATTAATCACTTCAGCCCCGGAAGATTTGGCTGCTCAATGTCCAGGCGATACAGCACTGCGTCCCTTTAACTGACAATTGCGCGGTCCTGAAAAGCTGTGCCCAAACAAAATTGACATCCTTTTTTCCCACAAATAGAGCTTTCTTTTGGTGGTATTTGATCATCTCTGTGTTTTTTATTTTTTGCGCTATAAACAAAAAAAGAGCGACAATTTTGAAAAAAACACAATATTTTTTACTTTTTGCTATAATAAATATCCACAATTTTTTTTAAAAAAAAAAGCAAATTTTTTCCTCAGTTTAGGCCGATATGTATTCTTCTACATATTTTTGATAATAAAAATCGCAATAAGCGTATATTGATTGGTTTGCACAAAAGTTATAGCGTCTACAAAATAGGGGAAAGATTTTTTTTTACTAGTAATGGCAGTGATCAGCGATTTTTATCAGGACTGCAACATTATGGCGGACAGATCGGACACTTTTGATACATTTTTGGGACCATTGGCATTTATACAGCGATCAGTGCTATAAAAATGCACCGATTACTGTGTAAATGTCACTGGCAGGGAAGGGGTTAATCCGGGTCACGGCACCAATGTAGTGATATATTGCCTTCAAAGAACGGGTCATAGCCCCAATGTAGTGATTTAAATTATATAGTAGTAGTAGTATATTAGTATCGTGAGTATGATAATTAATTAGTAAGTACTCTTCCGCAACAACCCAATTCTTCCAGAGAGAGGCACTTTATTGACTTCCAACACAGAACAAAGTCCACAGATGACAAAAAAATCCAACAGAGTAGATATAATTCAGAGTCCTATTTTCCTAGGTCTGTGTCTTAGTCATACACAGACAGACGATAACTACTATAGACTGAACACCCTGTTATATTCACTAGACATTGAATGGCTGAGCAATTTGATTGGCCGTCTCCATTCAGGTCTTTTATATACTTTAGTCTTTCAGACAGACAACAACTCCCAGCCATGAACAGCTGTAGTCATAAACCACCCCAATTTCCACTCCCGCATATCAACATCAACAAGTCCCCTTAGATATGTGTAATTAGATTAGATTAACAGATACCACCTGAACACCCTTTGAAATGTTCAAATAGACTTCCATAAGATTAACACATCAAAGGGTCTTCAGCTGTCCCCTTGCTATGTTAAAATTCAGTTGACTTGGACAATTCAACTGAATTTCTGGTCAACATGGCACTCCAATACAATATTATACATAAATCGGCCAACATATTACAACAGTTAACAGTAGGGCGATCAAGGGGTTAACTGTGTTACCTAGGGAGTGAGTTTAACTGTGGGGGGGATGGGACTGCCTGGGTGAGGAGACCGATCATTGTTCATACTTAGTATGAACAACAGATTGGTCTCCTCATCCCTGACAGCACGGAGATCTGTCTGTTTAAATTGACAGATACTGTCAATAGCTACTAATGCTCGCCCAGGGAAGCCAACCCATTGCAGTATAGCTGCGGCAGCTGGCCGGGAAGGGGTTAAACAAGATTATTGACAAACTAAAGCTATATTATTCCTCCCATACTGTGATCATCACAGTTATATGTACATAGTAATACTGGAATCAGTGACATATTTCGCATTACAATATCATTGATATATATATATATATATATATATATATATATATATATATGTTATATTTCATTCTTTTGTTATACAGAACAAACATAGAACAAACACAGAAAAAACAAAAGACAGCGTGTTTCAATGTGTTTTATTTTATTTGCATAAACGTTGTTTTTAATGTGTTTTTAATATGCATTTGCATGTGTATATATATATATATATATATATATATATATATGCACAGTGGTACTTGGTTTTTCAGCTTTTTACTTTTTCATTTGTGTATTTATTCTTTCACTGTTCATGTATTTTCTTTTAATTTTTTCACTTTTTTATCATTTGTTTATAGATTAATTTGTTCCAAATTTTAAGTATGAATATTTATAATGTAATTCAGATTATGTTTGTTCAATATGCATTTTTGTGCTGTACAATGCATCAGGTTATTTTGGAATGTCGCGTTTAACCACTTCAGCCCCGGAAGGTTTAACCCCCTTCCTGACCAGAACACTTTTTACAATTTGGCACTGTTACTCTTTAACTAGTAATTGCGCAGTCATGCAATGCTGTACCCAAACTAAATTTGTGTCCTTTTTTCCCACAAATAGAGCTTTCTTTTGGTGCTATTTGATCACCTCTGCATTTTAAATTTTTTGCGTTATACACAAAAAAAGAGCGACAAATTTGAAAAAAAAAAAACAATATTTTTTACTTTTATCTATAATAAATATCCCCCAAAATGTTTTTTAAAAACAATTTTCTTCATCAGTTTAGGCCAATATATATTCTTCTACATATCTTTGGTAAAAAAAAAAAAAAAAACGCAATAAGCGTATATTGATTGGTTTACGCAAAAGTTATAGCGTCTACAAACTATGGGAAAGATTTATGGCATTTTTATTATAATTTTTTTTTTACTAGTAATGCAGAGATCTGTGATTTTTTTTTTTTTTTTTTTTAATCAACAAATGTTTTTATTGATGAAAAGGCACTACACAAGTATAATATCACAAGTATACACGTAATGTACAACAATGTTTGTTACAATCTAAACAAACATGCTAGATAATCTAAACAATCTATAAATATTCAAAAGTGCATACCCATTCTGTCAATGCCATATCATAAAGACCGTTGTATGATACCCAGTGCCCTCTGTGCACCCCTAACCAAGGGGGGCGCAACAAACATAAAGAACGGGAAAAAAGGGAAAATAAAAACATAACATAAAACAAAAGCAAATAACCCTCTTTAGTCTCGCTGGTAATACCGGAATTATTAGGAGTGTACAGTTACTAGTAGGCATCCTCCACCGAGTCTTTTGCTCTGCCTTTTGGTTCCCAAGAGTTCCCATACTCAAGTTGCTATCCTAATAGCAATCTATCTAGTACCAGTAGTTGTGGTGCCACTTCTGGTGAGGCCAGCCAACATTGCCATATACCATAGAATTTAGTTGGTGATTTCCTATGTTGTTATGTATTTTTTTCCCTAATAAGGGTGGTATTAACCTGCTGGATCCATTGTTTTATTGTAGGTGTAGTTGCCGAGAGCCACAGACGGCCAATCAGTTTTCTAGCTATATATAAGAGTCTTGTGAGTGCAGTGCACACCAAAGGGGTGTAAAGTTCCTCATTTAGGCTCCCCAATAGGCACGTCAACGGGTCCGTTTCCAACTGCACCTGAAAAATGTTATTGATTTTGGCTACAATGGAACTCCAGTACCCGACCAATTTAGGACATCTCCAGAGCATATGGATAAGGTCTCCTGGTTGGGCTTGACACTTCGGACAGATAGGGGTGTCCCTTCTACCCCATTTGTGCAACTGCACCGGTTTGCGGTCTACACAATGCAATATGAACAGATGGGATAGCCTCTGTGCTGCAGATACTGACACTAGTGGTCCCACCTCCAAAATCTGTGCCCATTGCTCTCCATCTATAGGGCCGATATCTCTCTCCTATTTCTACCTGCATGGTAAAAGGTCAGGGGCCTGGATATGTGATATGTGATAGATGGGTATAAATTCTTGAGATAGCCCCTTTCTTCTCGGGTTCAACAAATATAGAATTCAAGAACTCTGAGTCATCCTGTTTCAAATTAGAGTGTTTACTCTGGGATCTCATAGCATGTTGTAGTTGAATATATTGAAAGTGGTGGTCTTTGAGCACAGGGAATTCTACTAATAATTGAGAGTATGGTTTCAATCTAGAGTCAGTTACAATCTGATATATGAATCTAATCCTCGCTCTCTCCCAAATTGGATGTTTTGGAACTCTGGCAAGGTCTATGTAGATGCGATTGTGCCAAATAGGAGCTTGGCGCATATATCCTGTGACTCCAAGTGTATTCCTGACTCCCTTCCATATTTTCATAAGTAGTTGAGTCGTGGGGCAATTAGAAGGTGTGTTAGGGAATCCCATCTCCATATGAGATAAGGCGGTGTAAGCTACGTCTGGGCCAACAAGGAGCCTCCTGGAGCATAGGGAGGATATGCTGAGACCACTGTCTTCTTTTATACAAGCGCTTGATTTTACTGCTAAATACATGAGTGTATTTCCTTTGCTTTTTTATGTATTAAAATTTCCATACAAAGTTACACTATATGCCTTCCTCTTTCTTTTAATGATGGGGCTGACTGCCTATATCTACTGAGTCCATCCATACCTTACACCTGTTCGGAGGTCCATCTGGAGGTCATATCTGGATAGAGCATCTGATCCCCTTGGTATATTATACCACAAAGCTTGATTGACTCACTAGGTGTACACCTATTTGAGTTCAATCCCTCTGGTAAGCAGCTTCTGGTGTCTTTGGTGGTGGACCTACTATTAACTGTTATTACATCATACATATTTGAAGTTAAAGACTGTCACTATATTATATCCACATGTGGTTGAGGATTATCATCACACATGATTGAAGCTTATCACTGACTTTTTTCTTTTTTGGACATCACACGTCCAAGTTCCTCTGTTTATAGACATCACATGTCATAATAGAGGACTGCTTGGAGTATTTTTGAGCACATCATTTATTATTCACGCTTTTTGTACTCATATTATTTGTTATGGTTTATATGATCACATAAGTGCTGCAGATTTCACCCGATTTGTCATTTTTGCAACTTTATCCACTGCTATGCTGGCTGCTTTAGTTTATTTTATTTTTTTGTAATTTCTTTTATAGACAGCGCGGTAAATATTTGTTTATAATTCCACCTTGGTCTTTTGAAAGCTGTAGAGTGGCAAGCTTAATACGTGCCACTCCACCTCTCCATATAAGGGCCCTGAATTGTGAGTCAATCTGTCGGAACCAACATTGTCTTATCCAGACTGGTGCATTATGTAAGATGTACAATAATTGTGGTGCCCATATCATCTTAATAAGATTTATGCGGCCTGTTACTGATAATGGTAGCCTACTCCAACTAGCTTGCTTTTGTTGAAATTTTTTCAATATTGGTTTTAAGTTCAGTTTGATGTAATCTCCTGGGTCCTTAGTCACCACTACACCCAGATATTTGAAGGAGGTAACCACCTGTATGTGTGAGAGATCTTCTGGTAAAGGGGTCAACAAAGGGTCCAATGGTAGAAGAGCCGATTTATGCCAGTTAATAGCAAAGCCAGACAATTGTCCAAAATGATCAATCAGTGCCATTACTGCCCTTAGAGAGTCCCCGGTATCTCCCAAGTACAGCAGCATATCATCTGCGTACAGTGAGATTTTTTCCTCGAATTGTCAGCGCCGGAAGCCCATGATGTTAGGGGAGGCCCTCACTATAGCTGCAAAAGGGCTCCAATGCAAGGGCGAACAGCAGGGGCGACAGTGGGCACCCCTGCCGCGTGCCACAAAACAAAGGGAATGCCTCAGAAAGGGTATTGTTAATTCTTACTTTCGCTGTGGGGGCAGCGTACAGCAACTGCACCCAGGAGATAAATTTGTCTCCCAATCCAAAATGACGTAACACCTCCCACAAGTAATTCCACTCCACGCTGTCAAAAGCTTTGTCAGCGTCGAGTGAAAACACAGCTCTATTATTGGAATTGTCGACCGGAATTTGAGTGTTAAGGAATAATTCCACGGATATTTAGTGCCGTAGATCAGGTGGGGATGAAACCAGACTAGTCAACATGGACCAAGTCCGCCACTACTCCCGACAGTCTGGTGGCCAGCACAGACCAGCACCGGCTCCTACTTCCAGGCAACCCGTGCTTCTGTGAGCACCACATCCCTGTGTCATCTTCAGGGTTGTGCTGCACTCGGCCGCAAGGGGAGCCCTCTCAGCAACTCGGTCTCCTACCAGGATCCTGACATTATCCTGACACAGGGTTGTCAGTTGGGTTGGTAAAAGGATGTCACTATATTTCCCGTATGTTTCTGTGGGCAGACCATCAGCTCCCGGTGACTTGTTATTCGCCATTTGTGCTACGGCCAAAGTAAGTTCCTCCAAAGTTATTGGGTTATTAAGGGCAGCCAGGCCCTGTTGTGATAACAGAGGGATAGAGCACTGATCCAAAAATTGTTCCAGCTCCTCCTTCGTGGGGTGTACCTTAGATGTGTATAGATCTTTGAAAAAAATCAGAGAATACTTCAGGGACACGATTCTGACCAGTAATCGTATCTCCTGCTGCGTTCTGGATAGAATCAATGTGTGTAGTGTCTTGTTGGGCCCTAGCTATTATGGCAAGTAAATGACCTGTGTTTTCCCCTTCAATAAAGTATTTATGTGGAAGAAACAATTGTTTATTTTCTGCAGCTGTGATTGAAACCTGTTGATACAGGACTTGTGCCTCCTGCCATTTAAGTTCCGTAGCAGGATTAGGGTCAGAGATATACCTTTCCTCCGCCTTGGCAGCCTAATTCATCACTAAGTTCTCCCATGCTTTAGTGTTAGTTTTGATAGAGGTAATCTGTGTGATAATCAACCCTTGTAAGTGGGCCTTTAGAGCATTCCAAATCACTGCAGAACCTGCCGAGCCTCGGTTAAAGTCCAAGAACTCCTTCAGAGCTTTGGGGGATGGGTCAGCCTCTGGGAAAATTGTGAACCAAAAGGGGTTAACCTTCCATAATCTGCACCTGGGATTGGGGACAGTAGTTAGCATACTTCACCGAAACAGTGAGTGAATGCGCCAGGCCGTTTCCCAGACAGAGATTAATTCACGATAAACATTTGTATGATGCTGAATAACAGGAATAGCATTGAGCCATGGGATTAAGTCCCTTTACACATCTCATAGGCTAATCTCTACAAGGAATCTAGCAAAGGGGGTAGGGCCCCCTGGCGTGGAACTACCACGAGTTCCAGATTTAAATTTGTCCATATTTTTATACATTACATTATTGTAGTCCCCCAACACCCAAACTGGGGTATTAGGGTGAGGAGCTATAAATTGTGCTAAACACTTCAGGCTATCGAAGGAGAAGGGTGGAGGGACATATATTTTAGCAATAATACATGTTACATGTCAGGCCTGCCAGCTTACGTAGCAAGAAAATGTACCTTCCCTGGTCATCAATTAGGGGTTGCAGCAGTTGAAAGGAGACATGCCGTGAGATAAGTGTTCTAACTCCCCTGGAGTAGGCTGTATGGGTGGAGTGAAACTGAATGGGATAACCGCGGCTCCTAAGTGTAGATACAGAGGCAGCCTGCAGGTGGGTTTCCTGCAAACAAACCACAGAGGGCCTATGAGCTTTTATCGTGTAAAAAAAGGCCACTGTTTTCACTCCATCACCCAGCCCTCTTACGTTCCATGATACTAAAGTACATTCAGCAGACATCTATCAGGAGTCTATACAGGTATATGGGCATGACAGAGTAACCTCCACACCCCCATATAGTGCAATCATTAAAAGTGCATTTCCGTTTCAGATTCAGGGAAACATAAGGTGGGGTTAGCCTAAGCCATAATTCTCTATTGGGACCATCAGCAGACAAAAATGTAAAGACAACATATCCCCTGCAACCAGCAGAGATCAGGTTAGAGAGTATAACCACAGCGAGAGGTAACCAAAAAAAGTTCCAAAAAAAAAAAGAGAAAAAGGAAAAAAGGAAACAAAAAAGGATTGTGCTTCCTGAAAACAGAACAGGAGCTCAGTTCCATTGAGCATGTCCACGCAGGACTGTTGCGGGGGGGGGGGGCTCAACGTTTCAATTCAACTGATTCAAAGGGACTTGCGAGTCCAAGTCATGGATTCAGTATGATGCAAACATTAGAACATATAACTCTCCGATCTTACAGAAAGAAATATGGAGATGGAGAGGTTTCCCCAGTTCTTCACCCAGGAGGAGTGTGGTCAGCAGGAACAAAAATAGTAGGCAGAACACCATCAGTCCCTGAATACTGCCGCTTTCTGAAGGGTATGTTCCATACGATCCAGCCAGTGAGATGCATTTGCAGGATTATCAAAAAATTATGTTTCACCGTTTGCAGCGATTCTAAGTTTGGCTGGGTATAGCATAGAATATACGACATCATATTTTCAGAGGCACTTTGTCACGTCAGTGAACTTAGCCCTCCTGCGTTGCAGTTCCGCAGAAAAATCCGGGTAAAACGATATGCGGGCATTATCAATTTTCATAAGGTTCCCTTTGGTTCTAGCTTGAAACAGGGCAGTGTCCCGGTCATTGTAGTTCAACATCTTGAACAGGAATGGTCTAGGCGGTTCCCCAGTTTTGGGTGGTATGGGTGGGACTCTGTGAGCCCTCTCCACCGCAAACATGGAGGAGAAGGCGTCTTTGCCAAACGTGACGATCAGCTAGTTCTCAATAAATGCCACAGGGTTCTTTCCCTCTGCCTTTTCAGGTATGCCCACTGCGCGGACGTTGTTGTGTCTTTGCCCGTTCTCCATGTCCTCTAAACGGGCTGAATGGCCGGTGATTACCGACTGCCTGTGGCATATTTCCCTCTGCAGAGGTGCTACATCATCTTCCACATTGCTCACTCTGTCCTCCAGGGCAGCAGTGCGATCCTGCAACTTCTGCATGTCCTGTCTGACTAGGTTCAGCTCCAGTTTAACCCCTTTAATCTCTGTGGTTAGGGTAGTGATAGACATGTTACAGGAGGTAACTACTGCAAAGATATCTCTGAGGGTTGGTTCGGGGGCAGGATTCTCCTGTCCTGGCAAAGCTGTGCTATGACAATCAGGGCCTGGTGTACTCACTGTGTCCTATGTGGAGGAGTTTGCCGCGTCCTCCGGACAGGCATGCCCCTGTAGTGCAGGGTCAGTGTCTTGCTCTGCAGGGCCCAGGGGGGGAGAAGGTGGTCTTGAAGTGGTGCCTTTCCCCAGAGCGCTGCCGAACATCCTCATGGCTGCTTCTTTAGCAGAGCGCTGTGACCGGGCGCCATCTTGGCCTCCATGCTCTGCTGTCTGCCATGAGTCTTTTTTGCCAGTCTTGCGGGACATATCCGTGTGTCAGATCTCTGGCGAAAATAGCACAGCTGGGTCGGGGACCGTGTGGAGACCTCTCCCGTGCTGGTTAGTTACAAATTGGGTGTATCAGGGTGTCCGGAACAGGATAAATGAGTGGAGTTTTGGCGGAGCTCCCACAACGCGCTGCCTACTCCATCAGCCGCAAGCCACGCCCCTGATCTGCTTTTTGTAGCGGTATTGCGACAGATCGGACACTTTTGACACATTTTTGGGACCACTGACATTTATACAGCAATCAGTGCTATAAAAATACAAGTACTACTGTGTAAATGACACTGGTAGGGAAGAGGTTAACACTAGGGGGCGATCAAGGGCTTAAATGTGTGTTCCCTCAGCGTGTTCTAACTGTATGGGGATAGGACTGAGTAGGAGAGGAGACATATCGCTGTTCCTACTTGCTAGGAACAAACGACATGTCTCCTCTCCTCTGACAGCACAGGGATTTGTGTGTTTACACACAAATCCCTGTGCTGGTGCTCATGCACGTGATCGCGCATGGCCGGCAGCATTAGCGACCGCCAGCCATGCGCATCGGGTCCCCCTCTGGCACGCGCGTGTGACCTCTGGCGGCTCTTAAAGGAACCCTGTACCCGGACGGGTATTCACGCAGGGGAGCCATTCTGCCCCCCGTAAATACACATGAGTCGGTCGGGAACCGGTTAAGTTAATTCATTAAGATATCCCATGCACCTGCATGAGGTTGTATGCACCAGGTGTTTCATATGTATCCAGGAATTTGGACTGACGTATCCATGTGGGTGGCCTATCAGAGGCATTTCCTGTTTGATCTACCTTTTTCTCATCCCCATATATATGGACGAGTCATTCCATCTTCCAACAGCTATGACTAAGCACCCCGTAGTGGTGTGAAACATGTCAGCTTTTCATTGATCCTGTGCCTCTGATGTCTTTGTACTAGAAGAATGTTTAGTAGCTGGTCATAGCAAGATAATTATCGTAAAGCCTTCCTCCAGCCAATATTTTTTAGATTGTTTTGGATAGAGTAATAGAGTGTGAAGAGTAATGCCGCGTACACATGATCAGAATTTCGGCCCGCAAAAGACCGATGAGAGTTTTTCGTCGGAAAATGCGACCGTGTGTATGCTCCATCGGACTTTTGCTGGCCAAATTCCAGCCAGCAAAAGATTGAGAGCATGTTCTCAATTTTTCGGTCGGAAAAACTTCCTATCTGAAGATGCGATCGTCTGTGCCAATTCCGAAGCGCAAAATTCCTACGCATCCTCTGAAACAATTCGACGCATGCTTGGAAGCATTGAATTTCATTTTCTCAGCTCGTTGTACGTCACCGCGTTCTTGGCGGTCGTAAGTTCAGCGAACTTTTGTGTGACCGTGTGTATGCAAGTCAAACTTGACCGGAATCCCGTCAGCAAAGCCATCATATCTTTTTCCGACGAGAAGTCTGATTGTGTGTACGCGGCTTTACAATTTCTGTCTGTTTTTTTTATTTCTAAAATGTGTTGCTATCATCCAAGCTATATTTTGCTGGTAAATAAGATACCTACATCCCTATTCAAGAATTTAAGATTATGTTATTTGCAAAAGAGGGAAAATGGGACTTTATTGGCACATTTCACATAGAAAGATTCCTTTTCGTCAAGTAAATTTTCTTACCAATTTCTCAAACATTTATTCATACATATTTAAAATGGAATTCTAAAAAAAAAACCATCATGCATGATTTATATTCATTTACAATACAAGAGATCTATTTTATTTATTTATTTATTTTATCCTATCTATCCTCTTGTTCCACGTATATTTAGCATGTATAAGTTTTGTTTTCTGGTGAATCATAGGGGCATAAAAATATATGCAGGGCCATCGTAAATGACTTGCATTATACTTCAAACATCTCTTTGGTTTATACTTACGGACAAGGAAGCTGATAACTTTTGTAAAAAATGTGGTAAGAAAATGTATTTGTACAAAATGTTACAGTCTAAAACATTTGGGGAAGCAGTTGCCAGGAAGCACAGATAATCTCATGCCCCGTACACACGATCAGAAATTCCGCCAGCAAAAGTCGGATGTGAGCTTTTGGTCAGAAATTCCGACCCTGTGTATGCTCCATCGGACTTTTGCTGGAAGAATTCTAGCCAGCAAAAGATTGAGAGCAGGTTCTCTATTTTTCGGTTGGAAAAAATTCCTATCCGAAAATGCGTTAGTCTGTATGCAATTCAGACACGCAAAAAATCACGCATGCTTGGAAAAAATCTGACGCATGCTCGGAAGCATTGAATTTAATTTTCTCGGCTCGTCGTAGTGTTGTACGTCACTGTGTTCTTGATGGTTGAAAGTTCAGAGAACTTTTGTGTGATCGTGTGTATGCAAGGCAAGCTTGAGCGGAATTCCGTCGGAAAAACCATCCGAGTTTTTTCTGACGGAAATTCCGCTCGTGTGTACGCTGCATTAGAAACATTCTCAGGAGTCCTAAGCTCTTCCCCATTCTACTACAAATGTGTTTTTGTTTGTGTTCACATTGGAGAGATTTCTCATCACTTTTCATCTTGATGTGATAGCAGGGGGAAATCTCCTTAGCAGGAACACAGTCAGCATTAAAATGAGGCATTAACCCTTCCCTGTTCTATTCAAAAATAAAATTATTTGACTGAAGTTGAGCTTTAACCACTTGCCTACTGGGCACTTTTACCCTCTTTGTGCCCAGGCCAATTTTCAGCTTTCAGAGCTGTCACACTTTGCGGTCATGCAACACTGTACCTATATGACATTTTTATCACTTTTTTTTACACAAATAAAGCTTTCTTTTGGTAGTATTTAATCACCACTGGGATTTTAATTTTTTGCTAATCAAATAATTAAAAAAAAAAATTGCAAACAGATCATCTTTTTCCTTCACTGATGTGCACTGATGAGGCTGGACTGATAGGCATTGATGAGGCACTGATGAGGGCACTGATGAGGCGGCACTGATGGGTACTGATAGGTGGCATTGATGGGCACTGATGAGGCGGCACTGGTGGGTACTGATGAGACTGCACTGATAGGCGGCACAGATAGGCAGCACTGATAGGCGGCACTGATAGGCTCTAATAGATGGCACTGAAGGGCACTGAGAGGTGGCACTGATAGACAACACCGATAGGCAGAACTGATGGAAACTGATAGGTGGCACTGATAGGCACTGGAAGTCGGCACTGATGGGCACTGATTGGCAGTACTGATGGGCACTGATAGGTGGCACTGGTGGGCACTGATAGGTGGCACTGGTGGGCACGATTGGCAGCACTGGTAGGATTGCACTAATAATCAGGACACTGATAATCCTATAACCGGCTTGTGTTTACGTCCTGTGATCAGCTGTCATTGGACACAGATGATCACGTGGTGAAGGGCAATTGTGATTGGCCCTTTACCCCGATCTGTGATCAGCAAAGTCCGAAGGACTCATGAACACCCTCCCGGCATACTAAGCCCACGCTGTAGCTGTCTTTTGGCTATAGCATGGACAGGAAGTGGTTAATGATTGACCTTTCACACTAAATTCTTGGGTGCAATGTACCAATGGAATAAGGTCATTTCCTGAACTACCTTTAATTTAACCACTTGCCTACCAGGCCAATTCTGACACTTTTCTTATAGAGGCGGTCCCCTAGTTACAAATGACTCCTACTTACAAATGGAGGGAGACAACAGGAAGTGAGAGAAAATCTACCCCTAGGAAGGGAAATTCACTCCTGTAGGAGTTATTATGGGAAAGAGGTGTCTCTACTGATGCTTTATCACCAAGGCTTGTTTCTACAACGACCCAAAATTTTTCAAATCCAATTGTCATTGGGACAGAAAGTGAGGTGAAATCTTCTGAACAGGGGCACAGCCAGCAAAACAAATGTTACAGGGGTGTTAACCCTTCCCTACGCTATCCAAAAAGCTTCAACATTTTTTTTTGGCTTAAAAATGTATCTGTTCCGACTTACAAACAGATTCAACTTAAGAACAAACCTACAGACCCCATCTTGTTTGTAACCTGGTGCCCGTATATGTAAAAATCTGGGTTTTCCTTGCTCAAAATTTTACTCAGAACCCCCAAACATTATATATGCTATATTGTCAAAAGTATTGGGGCACCTGCCTTTACACGCACATGAACTTTAATGACATTCCAGTCTTAGTTAGTAGGGTTTAATATTAAGTTGGCCCACCCTTTGCAGCTATACCAGCTTCAACTCTTCTGGGAAGGCTGTTCACAAGGTTTAGCAGTGTGTCTATGGGAATGTTTGACCATTCTTCCAGAAGTGCTTTTGTGAAGTCAGGCACTGATGTTGGACGAAAAGGCTTGGCTCGCAGTCTCCCCTCTAATTCATCCCAAAGGTGTTCTATCAGGTTGAGGTCAGTACTCTGTGCAGGCAAGTCAAATTCCTCTACCCTAAACTCACTTATCCATGTCTTTATGGACCCTGCTTTGTGCACTGGTCCAAATCATTTGATGGAGGGGGGATTATGGTGTGAGGTTGTTTTTCAGGGGTTGGGCTTGGCCCCTTAGTTCCAGTGAAAGGAACTCTTATGGCGTCAGCATACTAAGACATTTTGGACAATTTCATGCTCCCAAGTTTGTGGGAGCAGTTTGGGGATGGCCCCTTCCTGTTCCAACATGATTGCGCAATTCAACTCAGTGCCTTATCTATATTAAATTAGTCTCAAAATCTGTGTAATAAATTTGTGTTCGGTTTTAAAGGGATGGGGCAACCCTAGGCCTCACTGATCAGTCAGGTAAGCCCGGGGACACCCCTCTGCTGCTTCTAAAAGTGATCCAGTAGCGAATTTGCCACTGGGACCACTTTAATCTTGTAAAGAATTGCTGGCTGAAAAAAAGAATATCGGGTTATGACAGATTGCTGCAGCCATAACCCCGGTATTCCACTTCCTGTCCAGGACATCATTTGTCTATGGCCCAGTTGGCAAGTTGTTAAATACTGTGATATTCATGTATTATCAAGTCATAACGTAATACCAACAATTTTGTAGGTGCATTGGGGAAACTAGAGAGCTGGAAAGGTGACTCATGAGAGTGAAGATACCTTGTAATGTATAAGCTGCTGGTTCACCCCATAGATGGGAAGACAGCTATAAATCTTCTCTTTCTTTGAAGTTGTCATGCAGCTTTCTTCATAAGGCACTAGTCAAATACATCAGGGGGGCAAGTTTTGATGGGCAGAATGGGGCTTAGTGCATACATGACTTTGGCACATTTCAGGTGACATTTGCACTGTACCCTTTACACTGTACCCCTTAATCTACAAGAAACAAATAATGTATGAAAATAAAAGTAAAGTCCAGCATTTTCAAAAAGCAGACCAAAAAAGAGCCCCTTCATTATTTTAGTTTATACTGGGTTGCTATAGTTTTAAGTAAATACATTTTACATTTATATGTGTCTCTTTTTTTAACTGAAATAAAAGTCCTCTAAATATCTAAAAATGTATACAATTTATCTTACTGGTTTTAGCGCTGCTATCAGTTTCTTATCCCCCTCTTAGAACATCGATGCAGTTGCGCCTGATGAGTGGATAGAAGTCCATGAAACGTGTCGAGCTCATTTGATGCATACATTTCATATTAATGATTTTAGAAGGTTTTACTGCTGTACTTATCCTGATAGAATGTCAATGTTTACCGTATCTCGGGGATTATGATGTACAACATTTATTCTCTGTGTCATGTTGGCTACTATTTACAATATGTATATTGATACTTTATATGCATATATGCTTTTATGCATGTTTTATATTTATATTTATACCAATATCTGGTTTATAAATAAATATATTAATAATGAACTGTATATGGATTTGTTTGGTTCCACCACACGCACCTCATTTAAAGTCCCACCCTCCCCCCTTTCTTTTTTTGTAATGCTATCAGTTGTCGTTCCCTAAAATTTAAATGAGACCTTAATTTTACTTTGTCTACATCTATTTTTTTAACTAGGTGCAGGAGCCAATTAAATCTAAATTTCAGGGATTGAGGGATAATTAGTACCCATATTTTTGGGAGAAATCTTATCAGCAAGACCCGTGCATCTCAAAGACCTCCACTGATGCACAGGCTCTAGGGAAGCCTAACTGTCAATCAACATTTTACTTCTTAAAATCACCCGCGTTCACTGTGAAATACAACAGAGAATGACAGCTCTGCTTCCTTATTTAACAGCCTCAGACTTTGCTGCACTGACCTCTGTGGTGGATGAGTGGCTTCCGACGTTGATTCAAATCATTATAATCAAACCAGCCTGCAGGCCAATTGCTCAGCTGCCACTCAGTTCTGCTTGCCCCAGAGCTGAACAAATTTCAATGCCTTGTGTGTATTTCTAAAACAAAACGGGTGTTTTTTATCAGGCGACATTCTACATTGTATAAAATTGTATCTCCACGTTGCCTGTGTTCTTTGTTCTTTCCAAAGGCTCTTACATCTTTTGACGGTACCTAATGAGTACAATTTATGAGCTTATAACTTGTCATGAAGGAACCTAGTTACTAATGAAGTCACTAGCAAAGGGTCACTAATGAAACATTTGCTTAGCTTAAAGCGGTATTCAACCCAAAAAAAAAATGTATTATATACATATAACCATTATATAATGATTATATACATAACCATTATATAATGGTTATATAGCAGCTTACCAATTCTTATATGTGGCGTACACATTACTTTTCTTTTTTTTTTTTTAGGCTTTTTTCCCCCTTTATTTTAACCTGGTTACCCAGCCAATAAGCCTGTTATTTATCATCTTCCTTTAACAGACCAAGCTGTGCAGCAAAAGTGGCAGTTATAGGGCTAAGAGGAACCATTTAACATTGACAAGAGTGCTTACCAGGGATGGACTGGCCATCGGGACTACCGGGAGATTCCCGGTGGGCCGATGGCTCAGTCTGGGCCACTTTCACTTTCAGGTGCCTCTGCGGTGCGCGGCGATCTACCCGTCAACCGCCAACAGCTGGCGCCTGACGGGTAGATCGAGATTAGCCAGCATGCAGAGTAGCGCAGGGAGCTTCTGTAGTAATAAGTTCTCTCTCGTGTCATCACGCTGTTCTCCGGCGGCCCCGCCCCCTCCTCTCTTCTCGTCTATACCAATTGGCTTGTAGGATCATCTGGTATAGACGAGAAAAGAGGAGGGGGCGGGGCCGCCGGAGAACAGAGTGATGACACAAGAGAGAACTTATTACTACAGAAGCTCCCTGCGCTACTCTGCATGCTGGCTAGTAAGACCCCACAATGTGCCCTGATGATGTGCTATGTGCCCCGCTATGTGCCCCGCTGTGTGCCCCATCATGTGCCCCATCATGTGCCCCGATGTGCTATGTGCCCCATCACCCCATCATGTGCCCCATCATGTGCCCCGATGTGCTATGTTCCCCATCATGTGCCTTGATGTGCTATGTGCCCCATCATGTGCCCCATCATGTGCCCCGATGTGCTATGTGCCCCATCATGTGCCCCATCATGTGCCCCGATGTGCTATGTTCCCCATCATGTGCCCTGATGTGTTATGTGCCCCGATGTGCTATGTGCCCCATCATGTGCCCTGATGTGCTATGTGCCCCATCATGTGCCCCGAGCCCTGATGTGCCCCGATGTGCCATGTGCCCTAATGTGCCATGTAGCCTGATGTGCCCCATAATGTGCCCTGATGTGCCCCATCATGTGCCCTGATGTGCCATAATGTGCCCCGATGTGCCATGTGCCCCGTGCCCTAATGTGCCATGTGCCCCATAATGTGCCCCATCATGTGCCCTGATGTGCCATGTGCCCCGTGCCCTGATGTGCTATGTGCCCTGATGTACCATGTGGCCTGATGTGCCCCATGCCCTGATGTGCGATGTGCACCATAATGTGCCATGTGCCCCATCATGTGCCCTGATGTGCCATAATGTGCCCTGATGTGCCCCGTGCCCTGATGTGCCATAATGTGCCCTGATGTGCCATGTGGCCTGATGTGCCCCATGCCCTGATGTGCCATGATGTGCCATGTGCCCTGATGTGCCCCGTGCCCTGATGTGCCCCGTGCCCTGATGTGCCATGTGCCCTGATGTGCTATGTGCCCCGTGCCCTGATGTGCCACGTGCCCTGATGTGCTATGTGCCCTGATGCGCTATGTGCCCTGATGTGCTGTGTCCCGATGTCCTATGCCCTGATGTGCCTTGTGCCCCGATGTGCTTTGCCCTGATGTCCTGTGCCCTGATGTCCTGTGCCCCGGTGTGCTGTGCCTCAATGTCGTGTGCTCTGATGTTCTGTGCCCTGATGTGCTGTGTCCTGATGTGCTATACCCTGATGTACTGTGCCCTGATGTGTTGTGCCCTATTAGCTGATGTGCTGGGCTCTGTACCCTGATGTGCTGTGCACTGTACCCTGATATGTTGTGCCCTGTATGCTGATGTACTGGGCACTGTACCCTGATATGTTGTGCCCTGTACGCTGATGTGCTGGGCACTGTACCCTGATATGTTGTACCCTGTACGCTGATGTACTGGGCACTGTACCCTGATATGTTGTGCCCTGTACGCTGATGTACTGGGCACTGTACCCTGATATGTTGTGCACTGTACGCTGATGTACTGGGCTCTGTACCCTGATGTGCTGTGCCCTGTACCCTGATGTGCTGTACCCTGATGTGCCTTGTGCCCTGATGTGCCTTGTGCCCTGATGTGTTGTGCCCTGATGTGCCTTGTGCCCTGATGTGCTGGGCTCTGTGCCCTGATGTGTTGTGCCCTGGGCCGGTCTGGATGAAGTCCAGGGCCACATTTTTGTCCCAGTCCAGCCCTGGTGCTTACAATGATCAGCTTTAATTCATTTATATAAAGCCTTTATCCCAAAAAGAAAAAAGCTATTACTACTGATAACAAAGTACAAGATTTTGGCTTGAATCGCTTGCAGACCGCCCCACGCACATATACTACGGCAGGGCGGCCGCTCTGTGCCAGATCAGGTACCTAGTATGTGATCTGACACTTCCAGGTCTGGGACGCGCGTCATGTCCGCCGGGACCCGCTGATTGTTCAGGAGAATGTACTGATCCTATGTTTCTGCTAAGCAGGAACACAGTTCTTTACCTTCCCCCAGTCAAAGCACCTCCCTCACAGTTAGTAAGTATTCCCTAGGAACACATTTAACCCTTTGATCACCCCTGATGTTAACTCCTTCCCTGCCAGTGTCATTAGTACAGTGACGGTGTATATTTTTTAGCACTGATCACTGCATTAGTGTCACCGGTCCCTAAAAAGTGTCAAAAGCATTAGTTAGTTGTCTGATTTTTCTGCCGCAATGTCACAGTCCCGCTATAAGTTGCTAATGGCCGCCATTACTAGGTAAAAAAAAAGTAAAAAGATCATTAAAAACATCCTTTTGGTTGTAGGCGCTATAACTGTTGCGTAAACCAATATGCGCTTATTGAGGTTTTTTTTTTTACCAAAGATATGAAAAAAGGACAACCATTTTATTTGGGTACAGTGTCGCACGACAATTGTCAGTTAAAGGAACGCAGTGCCGTAGCACAAAAAATGGCCTGGTCATGAAGGGGAATAAACCTTCCGGTGCTGAAGTGGTTAATTTGTTAGTTATGCTCATCTAAATCTGCTAGTGCATCTAATATTACCCTCTACAGAGTGTGCCAATGCTGTTGCCCAAGGCTGTCTCCATTGCTCCTCCAGCCAGAGTGGAGCCACCCTAAGACAGGAAATGTGTTACTGGCAAGATCACCAGGTCATCTAGATGCAACTGGATGCATGGGTCTCTGCAAAGCATTATTTTCTAAATGAAGCTTTAAGCTTGCATGTGATCATCATCATTGCTGACATACTATAAGCCCGATCATTAGTAGAGATTAAAGCAATCAGTGACAGCCAGGTTTCACCGCCAGCAGCTACAAACAGTATCAGTTGATAGCTGTCAGCAAGGGGTATTTTGATGAACATTGTTAACCACTTCAATACAGTGCACTTACACCCCCTTCCTGCCCAGACCAATTTTCAGCTTTCAGCGCTCTCACACTTTGAATGACAATTACTCAGTCATGCAACACTGTACCCATATGAAATGTGCATCTTTTTTCACACAAATAGAGCTTTCTTTTGGTGGTATTTAATCACTAGTGGGTTTTTAATTTTTTGTGCTATAAATAACATCCATACAAAGTCCATACATTTTGTGAAAAAATGCCTTTTTCTTTGTTTCTGTCATAAAATTTTGCAAATTAGTAATTTTTCTTCATAAATTTTGGCCAAAATTTATACTGCTACATCTCTTTGGTAAAAATAACCCAAATTAGTGTAAATTGGTCTTTGTAAAAGTTATAGAGTCTATAACTATGGTGCCAATCACTGAAAATTGATCACATCTGATCACACCTGATGTATTGACGGCCTATCTCATAACTTGGGACACTAACAAGTCAGGAAAGTACAAATACCCCCTAAATGATCCCTTTTTAGAAAGTATACATTCCAAGGTACTAAGTAAGTAGCATGGTGAATTTTGTAAAGTTGTAATTTTTTCCCACAATTCTTTGCAAAATGAAGATTTATTTATTTTTTTTTTTTACAAAATTGTCATATTAACAGGTTATTTCTCTCTCAGAGCATATGCATACAACAAATTACACCCCAAAATACATTCTGCTACTCTTCCCGAGTATGGCAATACCATATGTGTGGGACTTTTACACAGCCTGGCCACATACAAAGGCCCAACATTGAAGTAGCATCTTCAGGCGTTCTACGAGCATAAATGACACATCTCATTTCTCAACCACCTATTACACTTCTGAAGGCCCTGGAGCACCAATACAATGGAATTGCCCCCAAAACTACCCCATTTTGGAAAGCAAACACCCCAATGTATAATCTATGAGGCATAATGAGTCTTTTGAACTGTTCATTTTTTTCCAGAAGTTTTTGGAAAATATGGGAAAAAATGAAATTTACACAAAGTTGTCCATTTTCTCAGATATTTTCAACACATAGCATGTACATAGCAAAGATGACACCCCAAAATACATTCTGCTACTCCTCCTGAGTATGGCGATACCACATGTGCAAGACTTTTACACAGCCTGGCCACATACAGAGGCCCAACATCCAAGTAGCACCATCAGGCGTTCTAGGAGCATAAATGACATATATAATTTCCTGGCAAGCAACCTATCATTTTTGAAAGCCCTTCATATTTCTTTTTTTTTTTTTTTTTAATTCTTTATTTATCATTTTTCATAACAAAATAATATCCCACAGGGAACATTTCATAGTACAAATCCACAATGGTATAAAAATAGTTATCCCCCACTCCCACCTTCCCCCCATCCCCCCTACCCACCCAACCCACCCCGCCCTGCAGGATACTGCTCACTGGGATCACCCTCCATCTTGGTCTCACTACTCTCAGAAGAATTCCTACCTTATTATGCCGTATTTATAATCTCCTTTAGATAACTCCAGGTCTTTTTAAATTTAATCCAACCTGCCCATTTCCCCGTATGTTCCTCCTCTTCATCAGGTTCAACACCCCCCTCGTCCAAACACTCAACAATATATATTTCATTTAGGCAAAGGAGCCAATCTCGTGTGTTGGGGCTTGATGAATCCAGCCAATTCGAAGCAATCTGTCTCTTGGCTACGTATAACATTATGGGGACCAGAGAGGATTTATAACTCTTTACCGGCACCATAGTCCCATGAAAGAGACAAACCCACGGGTCCTCCACTATTACTATCCCAGTGATCTCCTTTATCAGTGATACATTTTTTTTCCAATATGTTTTGATGATAGGGCACTCCCACCAGATATGGGCCATTGTTTCCAGACTTGTGCACCCCCTCCAGCAAGTATTGACCTTCGCCCTGTCCATTTTGCTTACCCTGTCTGGGGTGGCGTACCATCTCGCAAGACATTTATAGTGAATTTCCGTTCTCCTAGTGTCTAATGCCAGGTAATGAACCAGCCTCAAAATCTTATCTATCATAACTTTACTACATTGTGACCCTAATTCCTGCTCCCACCTTTTGATGTAAGGGGGCACCTCCAGCTCCAGCTCTGCTCCCAATATCCTATAGATTTGAGCTATAACACCGCCTGTTTGCTCCTTCATACAAAGCTGCTCGAACGGTCTAAGCTCCTCCACACTTCTGAGTGGTTTCGGTAACTTATCAATAAAGTGAGAGAGCTGAAGGTACCTCCATCCATCCATCACCCATAACTCTGACTCACTCCTTAATTCAGTGAATGTGTGAATTCTCCCCTTACTTATAAAATTTTTTAGTTGAATAGAATCATCTTTCAACCAATTCCCTCCCACCTCCCTCCTCCCGGGTTCAAAAAATAAATTGTTTTTCAAATATATCAGTGGTGAATTGTGTGACCATTTGTGCTGAGTTTCATTTTTGTTATTTTTCAAATTTTTTTTTTTTTCCATCCATTCACTTTTTTTATCTCTTTATCCAGTCACAATTTTTTTTTTCTCATCCATTCACTTTTATTTTTTCATCCATTCACAATTTTTTTTTTCTCATCTATTCACTTTTCTTATCTCTTCATCCATTCACAATTTTTTTTTTCTTCATCCATTCACTTTTTTATCTCTTCATCCATTCACAATTTTTTTTCTCATCTATTCACTTTTCTTATCTCTTCATCCATTCACAATTTTTTTTTCTTCATCCATTCACTTTTTTATCTCTTCATCCATTCACAATTTTTTTTCTCATCTATTCACTTTTCTTATCTCCATCCATTCACAATTTTTTTTTTTTTCTTCATCCATTCACTTTTTTATCTCTTCATCCATTCACAATTTTTTTTTTCTCATCTATTCACTTTTCTTATCTCTTCATCCATTCACAATTTTTTTTTTTCCTCATCCATTCACTTTTATTTTTTCATCCATTCACAATTTTTTTTTCTCATCTATTCACTTTTCTTATCTCTTCATCCATTCACAATTTTTTTTTTTTTCTTCATCCATTCACTTTTTTTATCTCTTCATCCATTCACAATTTTTTTTTTCTCATCTATTCACTTTTTTATCTCTTCATCCATTCACAATTTTTTTTTTCTTCATCCATTCACTTTTTTTTATCTCTTCATCCATTCACAATTTTTTCTTTTTTTTTTTTGGGAGCATAGTGATATGTTTAGATATTATACATTATAATGATTTAGTCGCATCATTGTGATACCGAGTGCTCTTCACGTTCATGGATGGGCCTCCATTTATTACGGTGTGACTTTAATACATATATATATTTTTTTCATACATGTATTTTTTTAATGTGGTTTTATTTACGGAGATGAATGTTGTTTCTTTTCCGTACGTTTCCATATATACTTACAATTTTTTCCACCACATCTTGCCTCTTGGTGAGATTCAGTGATTTTCTCCTTTCTGCTCTGTCAGTTTTACGTTCCAAATTAGCATCTGTAAGACATATTAATTGTCCAGTAATACTGAGCTTCTTCCTCCAGATGGCGCGAGAGATTGGCTCTGCTGGGAGGGGCTGAAGTTTTGTTTAGTTTCAGTCCTATGTGTCACCTTGGCAACATCCATTCACTGAGGAGCACCAGGTAGAGGCTTGGGTTTTCCCTCCCCTGAGAGTGGAGGTGAAAATGAGGCTTGGTGTGCACTGTTATACTATATAGGGGATGGCTTAACACGTAGCCCGTGCCCCTTTGAAGACGTCTACTAATGACGAAACATGTAGGGCGTGGCTACGTTGTAAGCCGTCACGATTGCCCCATGTTATGAACGGGTTATTACGATTTTTATATGCCGGCTTGTTTTTAATTGTATTTTCACCTCACGGAGCGTGCACTCTCCGTTGCGGTCTGTACTTTTATTTAATAAATTCCGAAACTTTTTACACTATTGGAGCTCTGCTCTTTTGTTTTTTCCTTTGCCACACTGGGAGCAAGAGAGCTTTCCTTCCCCCCTCTCCAGGCGTTTCACTTGGACCAGCCCGGATCGGAGACAACATTCCTAACAGCTGCTGGGGAGATCTTCTCATTACATGGTCCCTGCAGAGGGCAAAAATCTGCATGCCTGATAGACCCTGCCAAGGAGGGGGTCCAACACGGAGGGTAAGAGTCCACCTTTATCACTTTCTTACTTATTGGAGTCACCGCCAGTGGATTTGCACCATCCTGCACATCTCTCTCCCTTGTCAATCTACTCATAGGGGGATTAGTTGCTGCTGAGCTGTATAGTGGATGGAAGCTTTTTTTCACTGATGAACTTTTTATATTTGAACCCATGGACTGAGTTTGTTTGATTTTCAGATTTTCATGCTATTAATATCATTGTATTTCACATGTACACATTTTTTGTTTCTTCTTTTTATTTGAGTTTTTATGTTTTGCACTTATATATTTTTACCACTCATGGAGTCATTTACTTGCTCTCAGTAGATTGTGGTTTTTACTACTACCCACATGTATTCACATCTATGTGTGTATTTTCATATAATTAGCGCACTTTATTTATTTTTTATTTTTCATGGTATACACAGATATTGGTGTATTTTGTGTGCAGCTTTTACCTTTGACCTTTTTTGCTCTGCAGCGCAGTTTTTATTTTTATTTTTGTGCTGAGTATGTATCAAGTTCCAATATTTAAAAGTGTTATGAGTCAACGAGGACGTGTTAGTACTAAGTGCTCCAAATTTTGGAGGGTTCCATAGTGAGTGCCCAAGGTTAGTGTTACTCAAAAAGTGCTCAATATTAACCCACCGCTTCTCCGACCCTTTTTTAACCCAATCTATGACCCATGAAAGCACTACAGATATGTAGTACCTGTTGAAATCTGGTAAAGCCAGTCCGCCTTTTTTTTTCCCCTACTCAATATTGTGTAGGAGATACGTGTTTTTTTGCCACCCCAGACAGCTTCCCCTATTAAAGTGGAGTTCCACCCAAAAGTGGAACTTCCACTCATTAGATTCCTCCCCCCCTCCGGTGACACAGTTGGCACCTTTCAGGGGGGAGGGGGGTACAGATACCTGTATATTACAGGTATCTGTACCCACTTCCGGCGTAGATAGCCACAGAATCTGCGGGTATTTACGCCACATCCTGTTCCCCCCCCGCTGCCTGCTGGGAAACACACGGGTCCCAGAGGCAGCAGGGACCATTCGTATTGCGCTGCGCGACTCGCGCATGCGCAGTAGGGAACCGGGAAGTGAAGCCGCACGGCTTCACTTCCTGATTCCCTTACCGAAGATGGAGGCGGCAGCACCCGAGGACGGAGAGACGCTTCGGCCTCGGGTGCCGACATCGCGGGCGCCCTGGACAGGTAAGTGTCCATGTTTTAAAAGTCAGCAGCTGCAGTATTTGTAGCTGCTGACTTTTAAAAAATTTTTTTTCGGTGCCGCTCCGCTTTAAGCTCCTTAAAGCTCTAAAAAAATACCTGGGTAGAGGGATAGGTAGCAACTGGAATTTATATAGAAGTTTGGGTGTTAAAATCATTTTGACCGCATTTACTTGCCCAAACCATGAGAGGGGCCTAGATCGTATTCTTCTCGCTTCTTGCCTAATCTCATCCAACAACGGGATATCATTTTTTAAAAACAGTTTTTTGAAAGTATTGGCTAATTTAATCCCCAGGTACCTAATTTCCTTTTTCCAAGGAAAGGGGAATACTTCGGCTAGGTGGTCTTCTTCTTGCTTGCCCAGGTTGATGTTTAGAATCTCAGACTTCCTAGGGTTTATTTTAAAATTTGAAACATCTCCATATCTTCTAAGGATCCGGAGCACGTTTGGAAGGGTTATGCTAGGGTTTGTAATGAAGAACAGAACATCGTCGGCAAATGCCGCAAGTTTGTGTTCCTCAGTTCCTACCTTCACACCGCTGCAGTCAGGACTGTTACGAATAGAGGCCAATAGAGGTTCGAGGGACAGGACGAACAAGAGGAGGGAGAGAGGGCAGCCCTGCCTAGTTCCGTTTACCATCCTAAAGGGTTTTGAGATGGCCCCATTTACTCTTACAGCAGCCGTAGGGCTGCTGTACAGTATTCTGACCCATGAAATGAACCTCGGGCCAAACCCCAAGGCCTCCAGAGTATTCATCATGAACCCCCAGTCTACCCTGTCGAACGCTTTTTCGGCGTCCACTGACAGGAATAGAGCTGGGGGCCCACCACATTTACAGAATTCCGACAGAAGCACCACCTGTACCCCATTGTCCCTGCACTGTCTACCGGGAACAAAAACACCCTGGTCCGGATGCACCAGGGTCGTCATTTTTTCTTTCGGTCTATTGGCCAACACTTTTGCATATAATTTAACCTCTGCATTCAGCAGGGAAATAGGTCTATAGCTTGAGCACAACCTAGCATCCTTCCCCTCTTTCAAAATCAGGGTAATCGTGGCGGTCAGTGCCTCTCCTTCCATTCCACAGCTGGCACCCAGTTCATTCCAGTAGTGGCAGAGCCTAGGGACCAAAATGTGTTTCATTTTCTCTAAATAGATGGTGGTGAATCCATCTGGGCCTGGGCTCTTACCCTTCGGGTAGTCTCTCAAGGCGGCCAGAATTTCCACCTCCTCGATGGGCTTGTCCAGGAAGGAGCTGTCCTCAGCGGGCAGCCCTACTAGTCCTGCTCCTTTTAGAAATTCCACGCCCCTATCTATCAGGGCACTGTCCTCCACCCCCTGTTGCCCAATGGAGTAAAGGGCGGCGTAGAACTTTTTTAACTCCTCTGCCATACCTCCACTGGTCACTATTGCCTCACCTCTTTTGTTATGTATTTTATCAATAAAGTTCCGACTTCTTTTTTTCCTTATTAATCTGGCCAAGTGTTTACTAGACTTGTTCGCCCAATGATAGTTGTCCCTGGTTATTATATTGATAGATCTTTTAGCCTCTTGTTCCATCATGTCCCTCAGCTCCTCCCTTTTGGCGACCAATAGGCGATAGCAGTCCTGGTCCTGCCCCTTTGCCTTTTTATGTACCTGCTCCAGGGAAAAAATTTCCTCTATCAGCTTTCCCCTTTCTTCCCTTCTCTTTTTTTTTAGCCCTGCTCCTATTGATATGAGGATCCCCCTAATGTAGGCTTTGTGTGATTCCCATAAAATAGAGGGGGACACCTCACCTGTGTCATTTGATTTAAAGAAGAAGTCCACTTCCTCCTGAATCCTCTCTACTACTTTGGGATCCTTCAACAAACCTTCATTCAGCTTCCACGAGAAGGGCCGCCCTAACACTTCTGGGATCTTCACCCTCATCGTGACCGGGGAATGGTCTGAAAGGGACATTATTTCTATTCTGGATTCCTCAACCCACTCCAGTAAGCTGTGGTCTACAAAGATGTAATCTAATCTGGAGTAAGTCCCGTGCACAGGGGAGAAGAAGGTGAAATCTCTCTCTTTAGCGTGTTGCAGTCTCCACACATCCATTAACTGGCTGCGAAGCAGCTTCCTCCTGATTGACCCTAATGACACCTTCTTTATCCCCCGGGCACGGGACGTACCATCCAGATCGGGGTCGAGGCAAAAGTTTAAGTCCCCTGCCAGAACTACCTCCCCCTCCCCAAATTCCGACAGCTTCCTCAATACTTGTCCTAGGAAAGCCGTTGGATTTTTATTAGGGCAGTAGACGTTCGCCAAAGTAAACATCCTAGTTCCAATGTTACCTTTTAAAAAGATATAACGACCCTCAAGATCGGTCATTCTATCCCGCAGCGAGAAATTAGAAGCCTTTGAGAACCCTATGGCGACTCCCTTCGATCTTCTATCTGGGGAGTCCCCATAGAACCACTGAGGAATCTTAGGAGAAAATAGCCTGATTCTAGTATCTAGGGTCAAATGGGTCTCCTGCAGGAAAACTATGTCCCCACGCAGGTGGCTTAGTTCCCTTAATATTTTATGTCTTTTCGTGGGCGAGTTTAACCCTTTTACATTGTATGATATGAATTTAAGCTCAGGCATGTCTGTTAAACCGGCCATTCTCCCCTGCCCCCTGCTCCCCTAGAGCTCGTCCTGCAGAGACCCCTTCCCAACCCCGCTCCCCACCCCCCCTCACCCCTTCCTCCCCCCTCCCTATCCCCACGCCCCACTCATGAATGTCAAGTGCAAGAAAATAGTTTGAAGCACAGTTTTACTGCCATATCCAAACCTTTTTGACCTTGAAAGTGAGTGCTGGTACATTGATGGTTCTTCTTACTATAAAGATGAAAGTAGAGTGTTTGCGTAAAAGCATCTTTAAAAATGAAAAGCTTGAGCCTGGAGATGAGAGAATCCTGGACTTGTGGATTGGAGTTCCCAGAGCATACCAAGTTTACTTTCAGTGAGATGGTGAGAGATGTGATGAAGTCAGACCAAAGAATGGACTGTGACATCAGCTCGTCTTTGCGCAATAATCAAGATCTTGATGTGATATAATAAGGCCTAACAGCTATATGGGCCACTGATGTTTACCAAATCCTTTTCCAGTCATGGTCTAAAAGTTATATTATCTAATAACTGTTTCATGGGGATATTTTAGAGGCTGGCGAAGAGAGATGTAACCAGTTTCAACTTCATATTTTATATCAGCCATTGTAAAGCATCCAGTACTTTAAATCGTAATGATATTTTTGTTGTTTGATTTATGGGTCAGTTCTAGTAGTTAGAACCGACCCAAGTGGGGGTATATGTTGTAATATATTGGCCAATTTATGTATAATATTGTATTGGAGTGCCATGCTGACCAGAAATTCAGTTGTTTTGTCCAACTGAATTTTAACAGCTGAAGACTCTTTGATGTGTTAATCTTATGCAAGTCTATTTAAACATTCCAAAGGGTATTCAGGTGGTATGTTAATCTAATCTAATTACATATATCTAAAGGGGACTTGTTGATGTTGATATGCGGGAATGTAGGTATTCCAAGGGCTCAAAAGGGTGTTCTGTTTATCTAATTAATATATCTAAAGGGGACTTGTTGATGCGGGAGTGCAAATTGGGGTGGTTCACGGCTGTTCAAGTCCTAAATTGGAACGGCCAATCAAATTGCTCAGCCATTCAATATTTAGTGAATATAACACGGCATTCAGTTTATAGGTTTGGGGGAAGTGAGGCTTGTCTGTGTATGAGGGAGGCTTGTCTGTGCATGGCTGGGAAGACTGAATTATATGGGAAGACTGAATAATATGGGTCTCTGAATTATATTTCCTCTGTCGGATTTCTTTGTCATCTGTGGACTTTGGAATTTGTTCTGTGTTGGAAGTCAATAAAGTGCATCTCTCTGGAAGAATTGGGTTGCTGCGGAAGAGTACTTACTAATTAATTATCATACCCACTCTACATCATATCACTCAGTAAATATTAATTATATATTCGATCACTACACCCCCCTCAACCCCCCCCCTCCTCTCCCACCCCCTCTCTCACCCCCCACCCCCCCTTTGGCTGGAAATTCGCCCCGAGCCCGCACGTATGGAAATTCTCCCATTCCAAACTGCGTTGCTCCTCCCCCAGGGCGGAACTCCAGCACCGACATCCAGCGCCCACCCCTCCCTAGAGAGAGAGTGGTGCAGGAGGCAAAGATTCAGAGAGCCCTGACCTGGCGACACCCCCCCGCCACCACACCTCCCCCACCTGCATAAACAATATACTATTAGGGAAAGTCCTCAGATCCCCTCCTAATCCCCGAATCTTATCTTAACGCAGCTTGAGTCCAGTAACATTATTCCTAATGCCTCCCAGGGTAGATGTCTTCCGAGGGGGGAGGAGAAGAAAAAAAAAAAAAACACGAACCCCCCCCCCTACCCCCCAGTCCCCCCCTGCACTCTCTTCCTTTTTTATAACATATCAGGGATGGGTATACCCAGACTGTTACAGAAGTCCTGCGTCTCTTCCAGGAATCTCATTCTGTATGATCTGCCATCCTTTGTAACTATCAGGAATGTTGGGAACCCCCAACTATATTTGAGGTTTGCCCTCCTGAGTTGATCGAGGATTGGTCTCATCTGTCTTCTCCGTGCCAGAGTTCCTGCTGAGAGGTCTGAAAATATCTGCAAATTTTTATTTTCAAAACTTATTGGGGGAGCCCCCTTTAGGTTCTTCCAGATTCTTTCTTTATCCTCATACAAGTGAAATTTGACGATGACGTCTCTTGGGATATCTTGCTTTATATTGGGGGGCTTCCTTATTCTGTATACCCTATCGATCCTTAGGACCTCTTCTTCTCACCTTCCCAGGAAAGGGTTGAATATCTTTCTCATCTTCTCTCCCAGATCCTCATTTTGTTGTTCCGGGATGAATCTGATGCGCAGATTTTGCCGTTGGCTCTGGTTCTCCTGTTCTTCTAATCTGAACGCCAGTGTACGATTTTCATTCTGCATTTTCCTGACTTGTTCTTTTAAGTCCGAGATTTCTTTGGCTTGAATTCCTGAGGCCTCTTCTACTTCCTCCACCCGGCGGAGGAGATGTCCCATGTTAGAGCGGACGTTTAAAATCTCAGCTTTTATTGCGTTTTCTAGTTTAGTAAACATTTCGCTCAGGTCCGTTTTACTTGGTACCAGGGCCATTATTCTTTGCTCATCAACAGCACTCCAGGCGGATGCACCCTCTAAGTCAAGCTCTTCTCGGGGTCTGTCCCCCTGTCCCCCCTTTTGTTTCTGTTGATCTTTCTTCTTATCCTTCGTTCCTATTCCCGGGCTCTTTGTGCTTGCTTCTTTTAAATATTTTTGTATAGAGCTGGTATTTAAGCTCTCTCTTGTGTTCTGGGGTTCCGTTGTTCTTGATGAATGACCTCTCATGCTTCCTCTCCCTATCCACAATTCGCCCCTTGTAATAAGTAAATGAGTAAGGGGAATCAGAGTCGCTGCTTCTAAGTACTTCGCTATTCGGCAATCTCCTTCCCGCCCCGTACCATAGAGCTAAGAGGCTCGCTGCTCACAGAAAGTCTATATGTAGTGCGGGCCGTCTTCCTTGTCCCTGCCCAGTCAGTTATATGCGCTACAGGTGAATACTTCTTGCAACCAATTTCTTTTTTATTTTTTTTTTTCCTTTTTTTTTAAATTTTTCTCTTTTCCTTTCCCTTTCCCCTTCTCTTTTCTTTTCGCTGGTCGCCCACACCTGTGGTCCCCCGTGTTGTAGGACCATACACAGGGAAGGGAGAAGGAGCACCCTGCATGGTAACAATAACTAGTCGGGGAGGGGAGGCAGATAGAAGAATTAAATCAAACAGTCACAGAGGGAGCTGCAGAGCAAGAGCACAGCGTCACTAATCTTTTAGGTTTTGATCCCTGTTTACACAGATTTAATTGAAAGATTCAGCCCCAGACCATACGTTGGTGTCGCTATTTCAATTTATTTGGCCGTGTTAATTGTCTGACACACTGGTGACCACACGCTCGCAGCTTATATTCGGGAGGGAGGATCAGGGGGAACCTCTGTATCCTCCTGGCCTCACTATCTCCCAGCAGGCAACCCAGAATCAGATACCAACAGTTCTTGTATGTGGATTGTTAATGAGTAAAGATAAAACTGCAGAGCTTCCCATACCTTGCTTCATCCTTCTCAGGACACCGCCGCCATTCAGTACTTGGCTGTATTTGCTTTATTTTAGTTGCTGCCTATCACGAAGCTTAGGCACCGGGTTTTTGATGTAAGCAGCCGCTCCAGCCCGTGAGCCCACAGACCGGAACTCATTAGCTCCCGCCGACCTTACTTGTCCAGGGATCCAGGCTTCAGAGAGGGGGGAAATCACCGCTGACCTGTCTCGGCTCTCGCCAGTCAGTGAACCCGAGGGGATGCTCCCAGCACCGCTTCCGCAGCTTCGGCAGGAGGGAAAGGGTTAGGCGATCGGGTGGCCGCACACTCGCTCTCGTCCGGGCATCCCGCGGGCTCTCACCCCGCATGGCATCGCCAAGGCTCTTGGGCGCTCCGTCTCCACACTTCCCCCAGAGCCGGCGCTAGGCTCCTCCCCCGTGCGGATGTCACACGTGCATCACGTCCACGTAGAAAGCCCTTCATATTTCTAACACATAGCATGTACATACCAAGAATTACAATTCAAAATAAATTTTATTATGGAAAGGGTAAAAAAAAAGCATTACCTGTGCTTTTAGTGGTATCCACAGAGGAGAGCACTGGTCCAGGCAGCAGGCAGGGATATGCTTACTGACAGCAATAGTAATTATCCAGGCAGCGGGCAGGAATATTGTCTATAGTCAGCACAAGGATATTGTCAGCACAGCACAGTCCATAGAAATTGTCCAGGCAGTGACAGCCAGCACAGCCATAATATTGGTCCTGATACACTGTTACCTGCAGACACTTATTATTGTACCGCTCTCCAGCCCTTCATAAACATACTGCCTCTTGCTACAGCTAATTATTTGCATAGTCCAGGTAGTGGTGTGGTCCGTTCATGCGGCAGACAGAGGCATGGTGGCAGTAAGTCAGCAGCATGCTGAGGGCCACAATCAGGTAAGACCTGTGCACAGGGGCACAGGGGTAGAGGCTTCGACCCACCCAAATCTCTATGAAGCCTATGGAAGACTCCAGACCCTAATCTGGAAATTATGAAACCCAGAGAAAACAAAAAAAAAGTTTTTTTTCTCCATCTGGAGCCCCTCACATATGTGAGACCCCTGTGTACTACAGTAGCAGGGCAACAGATCAGTTCAAGCGGTAGGCAAAAGCATAGTCCTTAAAACAGGCCAAGGTCAGTTCACATGCAAGCAGTCCAAGCAATTGGCAGTAGCTTAGTTAATAAAACAGGCCAGGGTCAGTTCACGTGGAAGCAGTCCAAACGGTAGGCAGAGGCATAGTCACAAAACAGGCCAGGGTCAGTTCACGTGGAAGGCAGTGGCATGGTTATTTGGGGAAGAATGGAAAATGGTCAGCACAGATGATAAAAATGAGGAAATGGTTAAAAATATGGGCTAATATTTTAGGGACGTATGATAAAGTTGGAAGCATTCACCAATGCAAAGGCCAGGTTGGAAGGGACACTGGGGACAATGGTAGCTGGTATCTTTTTGAAATTCTCTTTTGGTGCACACGTGACATTTTTTTTGCCGTTTTCGGCCTGCTTCAGATGGTGGAATGCTGAAGGGGAAGTGGCGCTCATGAAGTCGACAAACAGCCTCAGAGCCAAGGTCTTCTGAGGGGGGGGGTCTTTGGTGATAGATGAGGGACGTGACAACTTCTTCTATGAATTTTAGGAAGGGGGTGGGACTTTCCACAGATTTGCTGTAGACTACAAAGGAATTATAAATGGCCAAATGGATGAGATAAATTGCTACCTTCTTGTACCAGACTCGGGACCTCCTTATTGACAAATAGGGCTGAATCATTTGATCATTGAAATCCACCCCCCCCCATGTAGAGATTATAATCTTGGACACATGTTGGCTTTTCAATGGGACCTCATCTTCTTTGTACCTCAATTGTAGTGTCGTCATGGATGGTGGACATCATATGCACGTCCCTTTTATCCTTCCACCTCAAGGCCAGCACTTCGTTGCATCTCAATGATGCTCTTTGCCTCCTACGCAGCTTTTTGTTCACTAGAGATTGTGGAGAGAGATCTGGAGGTTCCACAGGCCAGGGTTTTTGCAATGTATAAGCATTTGAAAAGGGGCAGGCTGGTGTAGAAATTTCAAGATGTATGTGATATCCTTTGTTCAGAAGTGAGTATACCAGATCCCATACAATCTTTCCAGTTGTGCACATGTAGGCCGGGCATTCAGGGGGCTGGAGCTAGTAATCTTTTCCTTCATATATGCGGAACGCATACAGATATCTCGTGGCTTTCTCACAGAGCTTGTATAATTTTACTCCGTATCTGGCCCTTTTGCTAGGAATATATTGCTTTATTCCTAGCCGGCCTGAAAAGGGTACCAGGGACTCATCGACACATATATTCTCATTGGGGACATAGAGTTCTGAAAATTGTTGGGAAAAGAAATGTATCAGTGGGATACTGATACGAATCTTATATAACTTGTCGTAATTTGGATGATTGTGGTGAGGGCACTGGGTGTTGTCGCTGAAGTGAAGAAAGCGCATTATCATCTTGTATCGGGACCTGGACATTACGGCAGAAGTAAAGGGCATTGTAAAGGGCATTGTGGATAGGGTTGGTGGAAGGTGAAAGGATCACAGCCGCCACTGAAGGAACAGGGATGCGCATGCACGATCGCGCGCATTCCCTGTTTAAATGGGAGGTCGTCATATGACGCCCTCCCGCAACAAGAGCCACGCCGCCTGGCCGTCATATGACAGCCAGCGGTCGGCAAGCAGTTAAGATACAAACTGCAAGCACAAAAGGTGTCACTGACCCAGAACAAGAATGCATGTAATGGTAGGGTGTGTGTTGCAATAGGTGGCTGACACTTCCTCCATATGTTCCCTATTAACTTATTGGATGCCATGTTTAGGTCAAATAGGAGGCCTACACAAAAGTGGGTTCCTTGGGCCATGCCAGGTGATGAATGGGGTGACTTGACCCAGCACAGGGGTAACATCTTGCCCAAAGGCATACTCACCAATGCCCAGGACCAGGCAAGGGCCACGGTCATGTGAAAATCAAACATTAGGCCAGTCCCCCAACTCAGAGATGAGCCACTTGTGTGTAGTGTTATATGCGGAGTTCCTCCAGAAGATGTTGTTTCTTGTCCTACACACTTTAACAGGTGTACAGTATGTATTGCATTAGGAAGGGCACAAGGTGCTTACACCCACTCCACCAGTCAACCTACCTCTGTTACCTCACTCCCAGTAACAGAATAGGGTTCTGCCAAGCACATAGCGTGTACCTCAAGGTGTGCTTCACTTAACCCTTCTCTTTTCGTACCAAGTGACCAGGTATTAGATCCCCGTAACGCTAATCCGATCCCAGAGACCGACAGGGACAGACAACTAGGGTGGGAGCAGAATTCCAATCCCCCTCACTACCATAGAACCTGTCACCTATTCAGGTACATAAGGAAAAGAATTGTGACCTGACACAACCACCATGACAGGACTCCATCCTTAATGTACATGCAAACAAAAAAAGCAGTGCTCATGGGACTTTATATGAGGCATGTCACTTCAAAAATGATACATAGCGTACATGATAAAATTTTTCAAACCATATTCAAAAGAGCTGACATAATATACATGATTGATTGAATAAATTCATATTGTACCAATATCTAGTAATATATACACAAATACATGATTGACTGTAAGGTCACTTGAGATCAGGTGACAGATGCACTCCGTAGGAAAGTGCACCGCTAAGATAGTGGACCCTAGGACTGACTGCTGCGGATAGTACCCAGGGAGGTTCAGGAAGCAGGTCTACTGGATCACTAACACAGATCCCAGTGGGAGCTAGAGCATAGATTCCCCAGGGAGCGAAGTCTAAGAGCCAGCGGGTGTTCACCAGAGCCTCCAGTGGTGAGGATGGACTGCGCTGCAGTCTGGCTCCAGGTCACGGCCCCCAGAGTCTCATAGCTCATGCTCACGGTAGACTACAGGAGATAGAGGAAGCAGCAGGCTGGAACAACAAGGATAGTAAAGGGACAAGGCAGAGGTCAGGGCGACTACCAGACAGGAACAACAGAGTACACGCCAAAGGTTCAGGGTCACAGGCAAACAGAGATAGTTGGGGACATGCCAAAAGGTCAGGATCACGAGCAGACAGGAATGGTCAAGAACACGCCAAGGTTGGTAACAGAGACAAACATAGAGCACACGGCAAGCAGGAAACAGGAAGCAAAACACACAGTGAATACACAATGGTTGATCAGCACCGCTGGCTTGCAGTGCACAGCAGGGGCGGATCCAGGGGGGGGCAACGGGGCAATTGCCCCCTCCGAGAAATGCAGGTGACTGAGAGCAGGGTGTGTGAGAGAGCCGCCGGGCGGCTCGGTGACTGAGAGAGCCGCTGGGCGGCTCGGTGACTGAGAGAGCCGCTGGGCGGCTCGGTGACTGAGAGAGCCGCTGGGCGGCTCCGTGACTGAGAGAGCCGCTGGGCGGCTCGGTGACTGAGGGAGCCGCTGGGCGGCTCGGTGACTGAGGGAGCCGCTGGGCGGCTCGTGACTGGGGGAGCCGCTGGGCGGCTCTGTGACTGAGAGAGCCGCTGGGCGGCTCCGTGACTAAGAGAGCCGCTGGGCGGCTCGGTGAATGAGGGAGTAAGTGAGGGAGCCGCCGGGCGGCTCCATAGGCGAGGGAGAGCCGCCGCTCAATGTGTTTGTGGGCGGGCTGCTGCCTGCTGACCAATCAGGGAGCCGGTGGGCGGGGGAGCAGAGAGATGACATCATCTCTCGGCGCCCGCCCTGCATCCCTGCAGTTCAACTTCCCCCCCTCCATGCAGGCAGCTGCGGCAGCAGAGAGATTACATCATCTCTCTGCTGCCTGTCTCTGGGACACAAGAGACCACCTTAGCAGGTGGCAAGTGACAGGCGACGTGGCAAGTGACAATCCGCAACATGTGGCAGGCTACGTGGCAAGTGACATGGCAAGTGACAATCCGCAACGTGGCAAGTGAAAATCTGCATCTGGTGACAGGCGACGTGGCAAGTGACAATCCGCAACGTGGCAGGCGACGTGGCAAGTGACAATCTGCATCTGCTGACAGGCGACGTGGCAAGTGACAATCCGCAACGTGGCAGGCGACGTGGCAAGTGACAATCCGCACAGTGGCAGGCGACGTGGCAAGTGACATGGCAAATGACAATCTGCAACGTGGCAGGTGACATGGCAAGTGACAATCTGCATCTGGTGACAGGCGACGTGGCAAGTGACAATCTGCATCTAGTGACAGGTGACGTGGCAAGTGACACACTCGGGGCTCCCACTGATTCTGCATTATGGTGAGTTAAGCTATTTAATTTTTTATAACAATGTAATTATGGTAATAATGCGCTTCAATCATCCTGACACCATAACAACCATGGTGCCGTGATGATTGAAGCGCCAACACCAGCCATTTCCCCGATAAATGTACCCCAAAAAAATATATTTTCTGGCAGTGCCCCTCCCGAGACTAGACTCTGGATCCGCCCCTGGTGCACAGGTCAATATAGGGTTCCCTGATAGGGCCTTGGGTGGAGCCATGCTTAGAGGAGAGGTTATAAAAACGACCAGGTGAGAGTGGCTGCCCTCTTAGTCTGAACACATGAGATGAGGTAAGCTGACAGAGAAAGATTACTGCATAACCATGACATTGACATAAATTGTGAAAACCAAGATGTCTTGACATCCTAAAAACTCTACGCATTTTGTGGATCCCGTCCACTCATCAAGAGTTTGATGTAAGAATTATCTATAAATGTAAGTAAAAAATGATGATAGTAAATGGTTCCCTAAAAGGGGGAAAAAAAAGAAAGAAGGTCTTAAAAGGGCTTAATACTTACAAATCAGATCAAAAAAAGGCAGGAAAACCCATCCAGGTCTAGGGAACAGCCGAGGAGCAGGCCAGGTTTCCAAGGTGCATTCCATGGAAAATCTATAAAATGATGAAAACACATGTAGCCTGTATTGATCTTAAAAATATGTGTATATACTGTGTATGTGTATGTGTATGTGTGTGTGTGTATATATATATATATATATATATATATATATATATATGTGTAAATATAAAGGATGTATATCAATAGGGATGTTCGTGTCTAAGTGATGTGTCCAACATACCCAAAGGAAGCACCTAAGTGTTGAGAAGTAAAGAAGAGGGAGCAAAGCCCCTTAGGTCCAAGAAATAATAGCAAAAGGGGGGGATTTTTTTTTAAATGTATTTTTGTCTCTTGTATTGAGCACTTTTCTACTCATTTCTAACTGGTGTGTACTGGTGGTTTTGTGACCTCGCTCATGCACACAATTTCTGTTAATTTTATTTCAAACTGATGTGTGTTGGTGGATTTTTTAACTTTTTTTCCCATTCCTTCCCAATCAATTAATCTCCCCCCTCCTTTTGTTATTATCTCTTGGTCCTAAGGTGCTTTGCTGTCTCTCCTTTACTTTTGAACATTTTACTTTTCTGACGCCCCTATTCCCCCTTTTAGACGCTGGGTCAATTGTTTGAGCTGATTTGTAAGTATTTAGGCATTTTGCCCTTTTAAGATCTTCTTTCTTTTTTCCCCCTTTCAGGGAACCATTTACTATCATCATTTTTTACTTACCTACATTTATAGATAATTCTTATATCAAACTCCTGATGAGTGGACGGGATCCATGAAACGCGTAGTTTTTAGGATGTCAAGACATCTTGGTTTTCACAATTTATGTCAATCATGTATTTGTTTGTGTATATATTACAAGGCATCAGTACAATATTAATTTATTCCATCAATCATGTATATTTTCTTATATGTCAGCTCTTTTGAATATGGTTCTACAACTTTGAAAATTGCTATCATGTACTCTATGATCATGGAATGTTAAATTTTAATTGTCAAATACATTTTAAACTCTTTGTACTCTAAGTATCATTTTTGAAGTGACATGCCTCAGATAAAGTCCCATGACCACTGCTTTTTTTGTTTGAATATTCAGATACCATGCCAATGACTGGTTGCTGTTTCTATTGGTTACCCATAGCAACCTCTTTGCAAGTTAACCTTTTTTCATAGTGGTGTTTCACAGACCCCAGTGTGTTAATTCAGACCCAGGTTCCTTAGAGACATGCCAGGACCCCACATGCACCCCTTGAGTAACTTCAGGCTTTGAGCAGAGTGAACAACTTTACTGAACATTTGGCAGAACATGTACAACATGCAGTAATGTCTTTTCCCTAACTAAACTTAAAGCAGAGTTCCACCCTAAAGTGGAACTTCCGCTCATCGGATTTCCCCCCCCCTCCGGTGCCTCAATTGGCACCTTTCAGGGGGGTGCAGATACCTGTATAATACAGGTATCTGCACCCACTTCCGGGCATAGCTAGACGCAGCTAGCCGCAAATGCCTGCCCCCCCCGTTGTGTTGTGGGAAACACACAGTTCCCACAACACAACGGGGACCAGTGTAGACGCGCAGCGTGACTCGCGCATGCGCAGTAGGGAACCAGGCAGTGAAGCCGCAACGCTTCACTTCCTGATTCCCTGACCGAGGATGGCGGCGGGGGCAGCCGAGAGACGAGCAATCGATCGGCTTCGGCTGCCGACATCGCTGGACCCTGGGACAGGTAAGTTATTAAAAGTCAGCAGCTGCAGTATTTGTAGCTGCTGGCTTTTAATATTTTTGTTTAAGGTGGAGCTCCGCTTTAATGGTGACTGCCTCAAGTTACCTTTATGGGTGTAGCATCTTTGAGAGAAGTCCAAACTGGCAATAGCCCAAACAAAAAAGTTTATGGTCTTGGGAGTATTCTGATGAATAGGCGTTCCAACAAGCTTCTTAGGATATAATTCGGAGCCTCTCCACTTGCATCCTGAGCCCGTTCTAAGTTCCCATGCTTTTTCTAGGTTTCCCTCCCCCTTGTGGATCCGGGCCTCCTCCCTTTATATCAACACAGGAGGGGGGCCGAACCCCCAAGGTAAAACCAGGGGAACACACAAAGGAAGGCAACACAAGCATTAACCCCTTCCCTCCCAGCCTAGGAATCTAGGAAGACTGACTAACCAAGAGTCGGCAACTTGCCTACATGAAGATTAGGAGAGTCAATGCCAACTGAGAACTCCTAATATGCAGACTTGTCCAGTGTCTTGCGTTTGATATAAAATATATATTTTATGAATGATTTTTCTATAAGACTGTCATAGAATAGAAATCAGGTTACTGCAGATTTGTTTGAGGATGCTTCTCGAACGAATGGCTTGGTAACAAGTACACAGACTGTCCTCAAACAATAAGAACTTAGATACCATTGTTGCATTTCAGTTGACAGTTTCAGCAGTGTATTGTCTCTATAGCTACAGTAAACAGGTAAAATATAACCTATGGCATGTATGATGGCAGAGTGCCATCTTGAGGTAGAATTTGAGAGTGCCTCACTAATTGAATGCTACAGAGATGTCTTTCTGTTAGTCAGTTGTTATGGTAAACAACCTGAGCTATATGAAGGGTTGTCAGGCGTAAGCTGGACAAGACTCGCATCATGCCTTAAGACAAAGAAGACTTGTATCATGCCTTAAGACCAAGAAGACTTTCATCATGCCTTAAGACCAAGAGGATTTGCATCATGCCTTAAGACTGGAAGGAATTCATCAAGTAATAGAACCAGGAAAAGTCTGTAATCAGCAAACAAGAAAGATACCTTATTTCCAAAGCAACTGCCATCTGAGTCCTCTTTGTCAACGGTGATCATGAACACACAGTAACCAGTGTTTATTTCTACTGTTCACAGACCATAGTTTCTGCTTATTTGCTAAGCATCTTGCTTGGTATATCTGTCAATCTTGATGTGTATTATATTGTAATAATTTTGTATGTACAGTATTTTTGTTCAGTAAAAGCACATTTACACACTGCAGAGGTCTCAGCTTCCTTATACCGCAAATTAACCTTGCTAGATAGATGCAAGCAAAACAATTGGGGGCTCATCCGAGACAATTGCGCTAAAGTTCAACTGAAGCAGACCTTTTTTCTGTGATGTGTTGTGTAGCTTGTGCTAGGAAAAAATGCTGTGTAAGCTGTTTATGCTTCTCCCTTAAATAAGACTTGGGGTGATAAAGTCTCAGATCATTTTGTAGATTTTAGCCTTAAGGGGTTGGATTTAAGTAAAGCAGAGAAGAGGACAATGTCAACAGTGGATTGATACTTTCTTCATGCTCTCTATACTGAATCACAAAGGAGGGAGAAGGCAGAGGTATAAATGAAGGCATTAAAAGACCAGCTAGCAGTTGCTTTGGAGTGTGTTAGTTCAACTGCTAGTTGGGCTGATGATTTGCAAGAGTGGTGTGCACTGTGCAGCCCTCATGGCCAAATTAATTAATGCCTTAAGGAAAAGGAAGGGCTGTAAACCTGTTAGTAAAGCCAGAAAATGTGCCATTGTCACATCCCAAAACTGGCACTGTGAGAATGTGGTCTCCTCAAATGATAGTAAGAATGAGGAGATAGTTTGATGTTTTCTGATGATGATCATCCAATGGGAAAGAAAAAGTGTGCAAGACAGCTCATTACTAATAATAAAAAAGGCACCATGAAAGAGAGTATATGGCAGATGGGGAAGTGCATTATCACAACCCCAGAGATGTTGAATTTGAGGAAGTTTTTGGAGTTTACACAAACTGAGCTCCATGAGCTGGCAAAACAATACAAACAAAGGTCTGGAGAACCCCTATTGAGTTGGCTCCTACGTTTGCGGGATGAAGGGGCAGACAGTGTTGTTTTGTCAGGTAAAGAAGCAGTGGCTTTGGGAGTGTTAACCCATGATCCATAATTGCGTCAGGCAATGCGAAAAGCCTGAGAGCTTATGTGAATTTTTCACTTTTAGATCTCGTGAGAGATGGAATAGTCCGAGTATACGCTAATCCTAGTGTCCTGGAAAATACCTACTTCTGGAGAACAATAGGAGAGGGTATTTCCAGGTTACGTGAGATGGGTTGTATAACCGGATTAGATACATATCCAAAATGGATGGGTCAGATAAGGAACCCTTTATGTCTGCTATGCGCTATAAGTTAATCAAGTCTACACCATTTAATCTCCAAGCTCCTTTATTGTCCTTGCTGGGAGGCCAGGGATTAAACAGCAAGTTTCACAAAGCCACTACCCTTTTAAGCCAGTTGGGGGAGTTAGAGGAAACTAAAACAAAACCTGTCAGGGCAGTAGATAAGGTCAAAGTCAGACAGGAAGAAAACAAGCAGAAAAGAACAGAGAAGTAAGGGAACGGGGGAGAGAAGACAGGAGGTGAAGCGAAAACTAGGCTAGTTATCTCCAGGAAGAAAAGTGGGTGGACCGATTAACCAGTTACCAACCGGCCCATAGCCAAATGACAGCTGCAGGGCGGTTGGATAACTCTGGGAGGGCGTACAGTGACATCCTCCTAGAATCCTTCTCTCACGCGCCCCCCGGGGGCACGCACCCGAGAACATCCGTGACCGCTGGGTCCAGAGGATCGCGGCCGTTTACCATGTGATCGCTCCTTCAAATGACGGAGCGATCACATGTAAACAAACCGGCATCATGTCATGACCCGGTTCCTCCCTCCCCTCTCTGTACCGATCGGTACAGTGTGAGCGGAGAGGGGGAGGGAGCGGATGGCAGCAGCGCTGTAGACTGGATGTGTAGTGCCCACAGCGCTGCTCTGTGACAATTGCTGTCACATCCAGCCATCCATCCATCCATGCTCAGCCATCCCTCCATGCTCAGCAATACCCTGCAATGCTCTGCAATACCCTACACTACTCTGCAATACTCTGCTAAGCTCTGCAATACTCTGCAATGCTCTGCAATACCCTGCAATACTCTGAAATACCCTGCAATACCCCGCAATATATAAGCAATACACTGCAATACCCTGCAATACTCTGCAATACCCCGCAATACCCTGCAATACTCTGCAATACCCTGCAATACCCCGCAATACCCTGCAATACCCCGCAATAATCTGCCATACCCAGCCATACTCTGCCATACCCAATACCGTGAAATACTCTGCAATACCCTGCAATACTCTGCAATACCCCGCAATACTCCGCAATACCCCGCAATGCTCTGCAATACCCCGCAATGCTCTGCAATACCCCGCAATACTCTGCAATACCCTGCACTACCCTGCAATACTCTGCAATACCCTGCAATACTCTACAATACCCTGCAATACCCTGCAATACTCTTCAATACCCTGCAATACCCCGCAATACCCTGCAATACCCCGCAATAATCTGCCATACCCAGCCATACTCTGCCATACCCAATACCGTGAAATACTCTGCAATACTCTGCAATACCCCGCAATACTCTGCAATACCCCGTAATACTCTGCAATACCCTGTAATACTCTGCAATATTCTGCAATACCCCGCACTACCCTGCAATACTCTGCAATACCCTGCAATACCCTGCGATACTCTTCAATACCCTGCAATACCCCGCAATACCCTGCAATACCCCGTTATAATCTGCCATACCCAGCCATACTCTGCCATACCCAGCCATACTTTGCCATACCCAGCCATACTCTGCCATACCCATCCACACTCTGCAATACCCAGCCATACTCTGCAATACTCGGTGATACCCAGCAATACTCTGCCATACCCAGCCATACTCTGCAATACCCAGCCATATCTGCAATACTCAGTGATACCCAGCCATACCCAGCCATGCTCAGCCATACTCGGCCATGTTCAGCCATACTCAGCAGTACTCGGCCTCTATATGTGGCCAGGCTGTGGAAGTCTCACACATGTGATATCGCCGTACTCAGGAGGAGAAGGAAAATCTATTTTGGGGTGTCATTTTTGGTATGTACATGCTATGTGTTAGAAATATTGTATAAATGGACAACTTTGTGTTAAAAAAAAAATGCATTTTAACCACTTCCCGCCCGCCGGCCATCATACGACGTCCTTGACTTTGTGCGGGGACATCTGAATGATGCCTGCAGCTACAGGCATCATTCAGATATCAGCTTTTTCAGCTGGCGATTCCCTACACCATAAGAAGGATCATAGTGGCTGTTCCACTGCTTGATCATTCTTACGGGAGGCGAGAGGGGACCCCCCCCCTCCCGCCGCCCTCAGGTGCTTCTACCGACTCACCCCTACGATCGAAGCCAGGATCATTTTTTTTTTAAATTTCAGGCTTCCCAGCCTAGAGGTGAGATGTGGGGTCTTATTGACCCCATATCTCACTGTAAAGAGGACCTGTCATGCCATATTCCTATTACAAGGGATGTTTACATTCCTTGTAATAGGAATAAAAGTGATCAAAAAATGTATTTTTTGGAAAAAAGCATCAAACTAAAATAAATAAAGTAAAATGAACAATAAAAAAAATTAAAAAAAAAAAAATTTTTTCCCCGTGTGCTCGCATGCAGAAGCGAACGCATACTAAAGTCCGGCCCACTTATGAAAATGGTGTTCAAACCACACATGTGAGGTATCGCTGCGATCAGTAGAGCGAAAGCAATAATTTTGGCCCTAGACCTCCTCTGTAACTCAAAACATGTAACCAGTAAAAAATTTTAAAGCGTCGCCTATGGGGATTTTTAAGTAGCGAAGTTTGGCGCCATTCCACGAGCTTGTGAAATTTTGAAGGGTGACATGTTAGGTATCTATTTACTCGGGATAACTTCATCTTTCACATTATGTAAAAACATTGGGCTAACTTTACTGTTTTTTTTTTTAAAGCAAAATACAGTTTTTTTCTAAAAAAAACACGCTCGAAAAATTGCTGCGCAAATACCGTGCGGGATAAAAAGTTGCAACAACCGCCATTGTATTCTCTAGGGTCTTTGCTAAAAAACATATATAATATTTTGGGGTTCTATGTCATTTTCTAGCAAATAAATGATGATTTTTACATGTAGGAGAGAAATGTCAGAATTGGCCTGGGTGCTCCAGAACGCCTGAAGGTGCTCTGTGCATGTTGGGCCTCTGTATGTGGCCACGCTGTGTAAAAGTCTCACACATGTGGTATCGCCATACTCAGGAGTAATAGCAGAATGTGTTTTGGGGTGTTATTTGTGGTATGCATATGTTGTGTGTGAGAAATAACCTGCTAATATGACAATTTTGTGAAAAAAAAATAAGATAAAAAAAAAAAATCTTGATTTTGCAAAGAATTGTGGGAAAAAATGACAACTTCAAATAACTCATCATGCATCTTTCTAAATACCTTGGAATGTCTTCTTTCCAAAAAGGGGTCATATTTGGGGTCGTATTTGTACTTTTCTGGCATGTTAGGGTCTCAAGAAATTAGATAGGCCATCAGTACTTCAGGTGTGATTAATTTTCAGATATTGGCACCATAGCTTTTGGACTCTATAACTTTCACAAAGACCAAATAATATACACCGATTTGGGTTATTTTTACCAACAATATGTAGTGGTATAAATTTTGGCCAAAATATATGAAGAAAAATTACTAATTTGCTAAATTTTATAACAGAAACAAAGAAAAATGCATTTTTTTTACAGAATTTTCGGTCTTTTTTCTTTTATAGCACAAAAAATAAAGAACCCAGCAGTGATTAAATACCACCAAAATAAAGCTCTATTTGTGTGAAAAAAAGGACAAAAATTTCATATAGGTACAGTGTTGCATGACTGAGTAAATGTCATTCAAAATGTGAGAGCACTGAAAGCTGAAAATTGGTCTGGTTAATAAGGGGTTTTAAGTGCCCAGTGGTCAAGTGGTTAAAGGCAGGAGTACCTAAAGATGAGATAGATGGAATTTCTACTGCATAAATGCTGAAGAGGTGGAAACATTTAGTGGGGAAAACTGTCAGGGTTAGGAACACTACTCCTAGTGAAGATAACATCAGCTTAGATTTAGAGAAAACAGAACAGACCCCTCCTGTTATCCCCAAACCAATTCCCAAAACTGCACTTGAACCCAAACCAAAATCCCTTTATCCTGGGGAGTTAGAGAAAATCAGAAAAGGCAATTTGGAGGTTTCTCATTCTTTTTTGAAGGGAAGGTGGGTCTCCTGTAGTAACAGTGAGGACAGTGATAGCAGGAGACCGACATCCATATGCACCTGTCACTGTATGGGGGGGTCATCTTCTCCTACACATGTGATGGCTTTAGTTGATACTGGAGCTGAAGTTACATTTTTGCAAGGAAATTGGCTAATGAGAAGGGACCAGGATTTTGGACAAATGTTTTGGTATCAGAGTTACCCAAAAATATTCTTGGGATGGATGTACTTCAAGGTCAGGCAATTCAGACTGAAAGGGGTACATTCACATTCGGGTATTCTGATAAAGCGTATCTGGTTAGGGCGGTTGAAGGCTGTGGTCAGAATCATGCGAAATGGACCCCTCTCTTCTTTCCTCCACGAGAGAAGCCAGTCTGTCTCAAGCAGTAGGGATCCTTAGACATGCTCTAAGTACTTTCTTGTCTCCGGTATTCCCAGTGAAGAAACCTGATGGGACATATAGAATGACTTTGGATTACAGAGGTCTAAACAAAGTGGCTCCTCCATTGAAGTCAGCTGTACCAGATATGATTTCAATTGTTGAGAAAATTGTTAAAGAGGCAAGAGAATATCATGCTGTGATATACATTAATGGTTTATTTTCTATTTTGATAGACCCAGAGTGTCAGAACTAGTTTGCCTTTGTGTGGGACGGCCGCCAGTAAACTTTCACCATGCTTCCTGAAGACTATGTTCACTATGAATTTGAAAGTCGCTATGTTTCACTACATTGATGACATCATGATCTCTGGGACAAAAGAAGATGTAACTGAAGCACTGCACCTGCTGATACAGCACATGGAGAACAGAGGGTGGGCTGTCAACAGAGACAGAGTGCAAGGACCTGCCACAGAGGTGAAATTCCTGGGAATGATGTGGACTGGGCGCAGAGGAAACCTCCAGAGACAGTTGTGCAAACTATCCAGGCACTGTCGGTCCCTACTACCAAAGAGGAGGCATAGAAGTTCACTGGAGTTGTGGGATTCTGAAGATCTGATCCCGAGATCTATATACAATGTCACCAGGTAAAAGACTGAGTTCTCATGGAGTTCAGAGCAGCGGACTGCATTCTTTGCTGCTAAAGAAGCCATTTTGCAGCATCAGGGATTAGGACCTGTGAGACAAGGAGTACCATTTCAGCTGGATGTAGTGGAGTAGGATGGTACCTTATCTTGGAGTCTGTGGCAACCAAATGAAAAATGGATATGCAGTGCAGCGCTATATGTAAAACCAGAAGACTCAAATGTTACTCATAACATAAATATAAAGCCCCCTTTAAATGTAGAAATAAACAGGTTGATAGAAAAGAGGTCTCCTCTGCGGTGGTCTAGGTGCTCATAAATGTTCATACAGTGCAATGCAATCCGTGATTCCACCACCAGTTAGCCACATGTATTGTTCGAATCTGGACTTCCTCAGCGGTAATCATTACAGCTGAGGAAGTCAAGATTCGGACGATACACGTGCGGGAGTTCCTTTTGGACATCACTGCAGCCACCTTCTCTATTTGATGTTATCCTATGATGTCATTTTATACCTTTATCCCAGCACTAGGGTGTAGTGCTTTGTATGTGAGTACCTGACTTTCAATAAATGTGATTATTTTAGCCTCACAGTGTGCACTATATATTCATTTTTATATTACATATGAATATGATCACCAGTTGAGAATAACTGAGTGCCGTCTCCTAAAATCTTGTGACTGTCTGCCCATGCAAGTTTCTATCCATGTCCACTGAGAGTGGTAAATGCCTTTCTGACCCATCTGTTGGCTCAGGGGTCCACTTGCTGAGGTGAGCGGTTTGGCTAACTGGTGGTGGAATCACGGATTGCATTGCACTGTATGAACATTTATGAGCACCTAGACCACCGCAGAGGAGACCTCTTTTCTATCAACCTGCTTATTTCTACATTTAAAGGGGACTTTATTTTTATGTTATGAGTCACATTTGAGTCTTCTGGTTGTACATATAGCGCTGCACTGCATATCCATTTTGTATACTTTAGGGTTTTATATGTTTGCCTTCAGTGTTCAGCTGCTTTTATTTTACAGTTAGGATTTATTTTTTGCGCTGACTGATTTTCCATTTCTATTGAACCAAATGAAAAGAAAGGACTGAGAGCAATACCCATTGAATTTTGGTCCAAACAACTGACAGGAGCACAGAAGAGATACACTCCCCTAGATAAGTATCTGTTTGGGGCCTACACAGCACTTCAACATGTAGAGGCCATTACAGGAAAGGACACAGTCACCATCCATACTTCATTGTCAGTAGCAGGATGGGTGAGAGGTAATGGACTGACTACTAGGGCAGCTGTAGCCCAGAACCAGACACTGATGAAATGAAAGTGGTATCTTCAAGAAAGAGGGGGTATTGCAGCTGGGGATGTCAGAGACATTTCAAAATAGTTGACAGGGTTTTTTACTTTCACCAGTACCCAGTGTCAGGGCTGGGTTCAGCCCTTCCTTCTCTGAGCTGGCCGCTCCCATCTCTCTCCACAGTTACTCAGCTGTTGATGATATCCTGCTCGTCAGTCCTACCTACTTAAAGGGGTTTAAAGATACATGTTTTTTCACCTTAATGTATTCTATGCATTAAGGTGAAAAAACATCCGACGATTAGCGGCCCCCCAGCCCCCCCATTTACTTACCTGAGCCCTCAAAAGTCCCGCGTCGTGAACACGCTGGCTTCTCAACCGGGCTTCTCAGCTCTTTCATTGGATGATTGATAGCAGCGCAGCCATTGGCCATTGGCTCCCACTGCTGTCAATCAAATCGATGACGTGGCGCGCCGGGGGGGGGGGGGCGAGTGATACAGTCTGCGGCTATGGATTTTACAAACTGGGAATTTACTGACAATTGACAACCCTGTTCTGCAGAGAATAGCAAACAGGAAGGACCCAGGCTTAGATACTTTGGAGTGACTCCTGGGAGACGCTGACCGGTGCATACCACCCCTGATTGGTCGAAAGCAACTGAGGAGCCTGTTGGATCAATAGATGGGATACTGGGACAGCTGAGGAGAAAGTCCATCTGTGGCCACCCACATTTGCCTACTCCCCCTGCAGGGGTAACAACGTTTGGTGAGCGGGGACCTAATGGGGGGATCACCACGAGTCACCTGTTTTGCCTGAGCACTGAAGTCACCTGAATAAGTCTGAATTGACTACTTTGGAACTATTTTATGGTTTACACATACCTATTGCTGGGACTTATATTTTGAGTTTTACACATTCTGTTTAGGACTATATTTACACCTCTGCTCTCACACACTTTTTTGACTATATATGTGTGTGGGATATTCTAACTGAGCAACTATTTTTCACCATCTGTTTGGCCTTTTTTGGAAATTTTATCTAGGCAACATTTTTTATTATACACACATGGTTTGGAGCTCACATTATTGGTTTGTTATATATGTATGCACAGTTCACATTATTTGCTTAGTCATGATCATATACAGTTCTCTTTAACTACTTATTACATTTATCTACACTTTTTACTTTACTTACACTTGTATAAGCTCGTTTTTTGGATACTCACCATTGATGGACACATACATACACATTTAACCCCAGTAGGTAACCTCCTTGTTGGGAGGAGGGCTTATATTTATTATTCCTCTTTTAATAGGGTAGCGCCACTTACCCCACTCTTTACTTATATTCTGTGTAAGTTCCCTAGGGAACCCAAATAGAGGGGCTGCAACCCGTTATCCTGAGCGCAGAGCATACTACATACTTGACATCTGGAAGGAAGCTCACTCTCGCACCATAAATGTGGGGCATGTTGATGCACATGTACTCCTAATCCCAGACTTTGAGAACTATAACAGAGTGGCAGATAAAATCGCCAAGATGAATGCAGTTGTGCCAATTGATCCTGTCTTGATGAACTTGGCCAACTGGGCCCACGAGCAATCTGAACATTTGGGGCAGAAAGCAACATTTAAATGGGCAGAGAGGAATGCCCATATCCATAGACATGATAAAGACTGTAATAGGTCTATTTACAGTGTGTGGAGAAGTGCGACAATAGCCATTGCAAAAATACTCTACTGGGGCGATTAAGAGGGGTGAGAAGCCTGCTGAGATTTCGCAGATTGCCCCGGGGAAACAATGGACTGATACATTGTTGCACTGCAGTAGACACCTATTCAGAACTTTTGCTTGTTCATCCTTGCAAAGTGCAGATCAAGCCACAACGCTTTAACTGCTCCAGAAACTTGTCATTGCTTATGGTTGTCCAAAACAAGTCCAAAGTGATAATGGCTCACATTTCACTGGATTAACAGTACAGCAATGGGCCAAAGACTCTGAAGTGTACTGGTTGTGCCACATCCCATACCATTCACAAGCAGCTGGTTTGATTGAAAGATATTAAAGGACCAGATACGCAAGCTTACACCCGTTCATATACTAGGGGGTGGGATCGGGTCCTCACACAGGCAGTCATGTTGTTAAATTCTAGGCCAATAGCCAAGAGCACACCATATGAGAGGATGGTTGGGGCTGAGGTGCAGATTCCACAGCTGGAGTGCAGAGTCCAGTATTTATGTAAGGTTCCTAAAAGAACAGGGCTTAATAGGTACCATGTTACTGCTTCCCATGACATAGAAACCAAGAGTGACGTATCTGAAGCTAAAGCCTATCTAGGAACGAGAGGGAATCAGGCAGGAAGGCTTGAAGTTATATTTGCATTGGCAGATGAGCTTCAAGACAGTGGCTGGGACTTTGACTGGTTAGTGGATACTTCTTAGCAAGAGTGGAAAGTGGGGCTCTATAACATCAAACCTTCCAAAATAAACAGCAGTAAACTGGGAAATATCAGTATATTTTCTCTCCTCCCTATTGATGTTCTTTGGGAGGGTCAGAAGTGGATACAGGCAGGTGGCAAGGTGTTGATCAGAGATCCAGGCAAGAAGCAAGTTAGATACATACAGAGGTGTCCGTTTATGAAGCAGTGATCAGCAGTGATCCCGAGGACCGCCGCTGATCACAGTCCATAAACGGCTTATGAAACAGAGATAATCGGGGGAGAAGTGTTTGACCGTGTTCTCCCACCGATGATCTCCACACATGGAGAATCCTCATTGAATGACACAGAAACGGCCAGTTTATGAAGCTGCGATCTGAGCACTTCACTGGTGATCTGTGTCAGAATTCACACTCCCCGATTCACCAGCTCAGAGGGAATCTGGGGCGATCTGAGGGGGAAGGAGGAAGATTTTTAACTTCCTTATACCTCCTTCAGACCCCCCAACACTGTAACCATGTCCCCCTGTCATATTTATGTGTATACATATATATACATAATGTGTATATGTATATGTGTGTATATATATATATATATATATATATATATATATATATATATATATATAATGTGTGTGCATATACATGTATATATAATGTGTGTGTGTATACATGTATATATAATGTGTGTGTGTATACATATATATATATAATGTAGGGGGACTCGTTATTTTTTTAACATTAACCACGCCGTCTGTCAGTGTATTGAGCAGTGATAATTTATCACTGCTTAATAAACTGACATCTCAGTGTTTCTGTGAATTTCTGGTGCTGTAATCTCGTAAAGTCTTACGAGATTCCAGTATCAGGGGCCGTTCTCCACTGTTGGAAGCGTTTGTAGATTGCTTCACTCCTCTGAAGGTGAAGCGATCTACAAAGCTTCATAAACAGGCACACAGAGGAGAAAGATCTCCTCTGTGAATGCCGGTGAATGAAGCAGTAAATAGATTTCACTGCTTCATAAACTGACACCAGAAAGTGAGCCGCTGCCCCCATCTATAACTGGCCTTACAGCAAGGAGCATTGGAGGGCAACAAAATGACAAAAAACAACCAAGGAAAAAATACAAGGAAAAATCCAAGCTCTACTTACCAACCAACTTGCAACCAACCAAATGAACCTGTTTAACAGTATGCGTTAAAAACAGGGGTTTAGTCTGCACACATTTGCAAATGCATGCATAAGCTACAGGCTCCGGCAAGGCACCCTTTTACCTGTATTTCCTATCTCTGACTAATGAGAGAATCCACAATGGAAGCACGTGCATTCTGATGGGATAGATGACTCCTCCTTAACCACTTGACAACTGGGCACTTAAACCCCCTTCCTAACCAGACCAATTTTCAGCTTTTGGTGCTCTCACATTTTGAATGACAATTACTCAGTCATGCAACACTGTATCTTTATGAAATTTTTGTCCTTTTTTTCACACAAATAGAGCTTTCTTTTGGTGGTATTTAATCACTGCTGGGTTCTTTATTTTTTGCGCCGTAAAAGAAAAAAGACCGAAAAATCTGTAAAAAAATAAATTTTTTTTCATTTCTGTTATAATATTTTGCAAATTAGTAATTTTTCTTCATATATTTTGGCCAAAATTTATACCGCTACATATCTTTGGTAAAAATAACCCAAATCGGTGGATATTATTTGGTCTTTTTGAAAGTTATAGAGTCCAAAAGCTATGGTGCGCATATCTGAAAATTGATCACACCTGAATTACTGACGGCCTATCTAATTTCTTGAGACCCTAACATGCCAGAAAAGTACAAATACCCCCCAAATGACCCCTTTTTGGAAAGAAGACATTCCAAGGTATTTAGAAAGATGCATGGTGAGTTTTTTGAAGTTGTCATTTTTTCCCACAATTCTTTGCAAAATCAAGGTTTTTTTTTTACTTTTTTTTTTTTCCACAAAATTGTCATATTAGCAGGGTATTTCTCACAGACCGCATATGCATACCACAAATTACACCCCAAAACACATTCTGCTATTACTCCCGAGTACGGTGATACCACATGTGTGAGACTTTTACACAGCGTGGCCACATACAGAGGCCCAACATGCAGGGGAGCACCTTCAGGCGTTCTGGAGCACCCAGGCCAATTCTGACATTTCTCTCCTACATGTAAAAATCATCATTTATTAGCTAGAAAATTACTTAGAACCCCAAAAAATTATATATGTTTTTTTAGCAAAGACCCTGGAGAATACAATGGCGGTCGTTGCAACTTTTTATCTCGCACGGTATTTGCGCAGCAATTTTTTTAACGCGTTTTTTTTGGAAAAAAAAATGTTTTGTGCTTTACAAAAACCAAAACAGTAAAGTTAGCCCAATGTTTTTGCATAATGTGAAAGATGAAGTTACGCCGAGTAAATAGATACCCAACATGTCACCCTTCAAAATTGCACGCGCTTGTGGAATGGCGCCAAACTTTGCTACTCAAAAATCCCCATAGGCGACGCTTTAAAATTTTTTACTGGTTACATGTTTTGAGTTACAGAGGAGGTCTAGGGCCAAAATTATTGCTCTCGCTCTACCGATCGCAGCGATACCTCACATGTGTGGTTTGAACACCGTTTTCATATGTGGGCGGGACTTACGTATGCGTTCGCTTCTGCATGCGAGCACACAGGAACAGGGGCGCTTTAAAACATTTTTTTTTTTTTTTTATTGTTCATTTTACTTTATTTATTTTAGTTTGATGCTTTTTTCCAAAAAAATAAATTTTTGACCACTTTTATTCCTATTACAAGGAATATAAACATCCTTGTAATAGGAATATGGCATGACAGGTCCTCTTTACAGTGAGATATGGGGTCAATAAGACCCCACATCTCACCTCTAGGCTGGGAAGCCTGAAATTAAAAAAAAAAAAAAAAAAAAAGATCCTGGCTTCGATCGTAGCAGTGAGTCGGTAGAAGCACCGCAAGGCGGCAGGAAGGGGGGACGTCCCCTCTCGCCTCCTGTAAGAACGATCAAGCAGTGGAACAGCTGCTATGATCGTTCTCATGGTGTAGGGAATCGCCGGCTGAAAAAGCTGATATCTGAATGATGCCTGTAGCTGCAACCATCATTCAGATATCTCCGCACAAAGTCAAGGACGTTGTATGACGGCCGGCGGGCGGGAAGTGGTTAAAACGCTTTTTTTTTTTTTAACACAAAGTTGTCCATTTATACAATATTTCTACCACATAACATGTACATACCAAAAATGACACCCCAAAATAGATTCTCCTGCTCCTCCTGAGTATGGCGATACCCCATGTGTGAGACTTCCACAGCCTGGCCACATACAGAGGGCGAGTACAGCTGAGCATGGCTCAGCATGGCAGGGTATGGCGGGGTATTGCGGGGTATGGCGGAGTATGGCAGGGTATTGCGGGGTATGGCGGAGTATGGCGGAGTATGGCGGGGTATGGCGGGGTATGGCGGGGTATTGCGGGGTATGGTGGAGTATGGCGGGGTATTGCGGAGTATGGCGGGGTATGGCGGGGGGCATTGCAGAGTATGGCGGGGGGCATTGCAGAGTATGGCGGGGGCATTGCAGAGTATTGTGGGGGCATTGCAGAGTATTGTGGGGGCATTGCAGAGTATTTCACAGCATTGCAGAGTATTGTGGGGGCATTGCAGAGTATTGTGGGGGCATTGCAGAGTATTGTGGGGGTATTGCAGAGTATTGCGGGGGCATTGCAGAGTATTGTGGGGGTATTGCAGAGTATTGCACAGCATTGCAGAGTATTGTGGGGGCATTGCAGAGTATTGCACAGCATTGCAGAGTATTGTGGGGGTATTGCAGAGTATTGCACAGCATTGCAGAGTATTGTGGGGGCATTGCAGAGTATTGCACAGCATTGCAGAGTATTGTGGGGGTATTGCAGAGTATTGCACAGCATTGCAGAGTATTGTGGGGGTATTGCAGAGTATTGTGGGGGTATTGCAGAGTATTGCACAGCATTGCAGAGTATTGTGGGGGTATTGCAGAGTATTGTGGGGGTATTGCAGAGTATTGTGGGGGTATTGCAGAGTATTGCACAGCATTGCAGAGTATTGTGCTGGTATTGCAGAGTATTGCACAGCATTAGTAGTGAGGGATGGCTGAGCATGGATGGATGGATGTCTCTGTGCAGCGCTGAGGGCACTACACATACAGCCCACAGCGCTGCAGACATCCATCCATCCCCCTCCCCGCTCACAGTGTACCGATCGGTACACAGGAGGGGAGGAGAGGAACCGGTGTCATCAGATGACGCCGGTCTGTTTACATGTGATCGCGCCGTCATTTGACGGCTCGATCACATGGTAAACGGCCGCGATCAGCGGCCATTTACCGGGATCCGTGATGCGCCGGGTCCCCTGGACCCGGCGGTCACGGATGTGTTCGGGTGCGCGCCCCAGGGGGCGCGCGAGAGGGGAATTCTGGGAGGACGTCATAGTACGTCCACCCAGAGTTATCCAACCGCCCTGCAGCCGTCATTCGGCTATGGGCCGGTTGGTAAGTGGTTAAAGGTATAGGGACACACTGAACACCCAGCATTTAGCACCATGGCTGCAAAGGTGTCAGTGCATTGCCTGACCTAAACAACATGCATACAGAAAGTGAGCCGCTGCCCCCATCTATAACTGGCCTTACAGCATCTACCCCATCAGAATGCATGTGCATCCATTGTGAAGTATCTCATTAGTCATAGATAGGAACTACAGGTAACAGGGTGCCTTGTCGGGGCCTGTATCTTTCGCATGCATTTGCAAATGTGTGCAGACTAAACCCCTGTTTTTAACTCATATGCCCCGTACACACGGTCGGACTTTGTTCGGACATTCCAACAACAAAATCCTAGGATTTTTTCCGACGGATGTTGGCTCAAACTTGTTTTGCCTACACACGGTCGCACAAAGTTGTCGGAATTTCCGATCGACAACCACGCGGTCACGTACACCACGTACGATGAGACTAGAAAAGGCCGGTTCAGAACCAAGCGCGGCACCCTTTGGGCTCCTTTTGCTAATCTCGTGTTAGTAAAAGTTTGGTGAGAGACGATTCGCGCTTTTTCAGACTCGTGGCTTTCAGATCGTTTTCTGCCGTTCAGTTTGTGCTTGTGGGTTTGTATTTGCTCTTCAGTGCGTGCAGTCAGTTCGTATCGGAGTTTTCTGTGCGATCTTGTCCGCTCGTTGCTGTTTTTCAGGTCGCTCTTCACAGGCCTTGCTGTTCTTCAGTGCGTTCTGTTACTTCGTTCTGAGCAGCCGACCGTTTTCTAGCCATGTTCCGTATGCGTACTCCTCGTACAGTTCGTGCTGTGCGGGGGCTTGGTGTTGGGGTCCTGACCTTGACACAAGTCCAGTCCATGAACAGGGTGGGGAGGAGTTCATGGACCAAGAATTGGTTGCTTCAGCGTGACCAGTTCTGTCATATGCCTTTGCTCCGTGAGATCCGTGAGAATAATCCTGATGATTTCAGGAACTTTCTCAGGATGACGGACCCCGTGTTTCACCGTTTGTTGGCTTCGCTGACCCCCTATATCAGCAGGCAGGATACCTGCATGAGGCAAGCCGTCACTGCGGAGCAGAGGTTGGTCGCTACCTTGCGGTATTTGGCCACAGGGAGAAGCCTGCAGGACCTCAAGTTCTCGACAGGCATCTCCCCCCAGGCTCTTCTTTGTGGACATTTACTGCTTGTGTTTGTTTGAGCTGACCCTGACAGAAATGTGTGGAGTCCAGAAAATGTCGTGATTGTGTAACCTTATACAAAGCACTGTTGGCTGTTATTTACTAAATGCAAAGACACTTTTCACTACAAGTGCACTTGCAACTGCACTGAAACTGCACTTGTAGTGCAAAGTGGATTTCCCCTTAGGAAATTACCCCCATTTTCTCATCAAACAACAATTACATCACCCCAAAAGTGTTGTAGCGTTGAGACAATAATCCACACATTCTTGATGAGCAATCTTTTTAATACCTGCACAATCACATGTGCATTTACCAAAGGTTTTTCTGACAAACCAACATGTTTGTTGTATAACAATTTTTGTGGTGTCATTATCCAAAATCAAAATGTGCATTTTATAGAAAACAGGCCTGTGTAAAACCCACAAGAAAGACACAAATCTTGATCTTACAAAGTTCACATTTGGTAGAACTTGAAGGCAATATCAGACATGAGTATTTAGGAACTGTGTTTGATATTGCGTTCAGATGGGGGGAAATCACCCCTGGAAAAGCCAAATTTGGAAGATGCACACAAATTTCCCAATGTCAACATGTGCTTGCTGCCATCACGGGGGATCAAGGGACGTGTTTTGGGGGAGAAAGCCCTTCCTCACCGCTACTTTTTAATTGAGGAAGGGGTTGCACCCCCAAAACGCGTCCATTGATCTCCCGTGATGGCAGATAGCACATGTTGGCACACTGTGTGCATCCTCCAAATTTGGCTTTGTGCAAAATCACAAAAACATTTCGCACATTGTAGCAGACAAAAGAAGAAAGTGATTTGGAGGGGCTTTAAACTCGCCCCAAAACATCAATGATGTTTTTATATTTGGGAATAACATCATTGATGTTTTGCTTGATGATTTCCAATTGTAAATTACACCCCATGATCTCCGCGATCAGGATCTGGGCACTTTCTGATGTGAAAGGATCTTCATCCACAACCTCACGATCACCTAAAAAGAGAGGAAACCCAAAATAAATTAGGTCTAAAAAAAATGCCGCCATCCATCTCTTATCTGAGCCTGTGGTCGCAGACACTCACCTGTTGTGGTGACTAGTTCCACCACGTCTTCATCCTCCTGCTCAGCTTGTGTTGGGGGGATTTCCCCTTCTTCCAGAGGGGGGGGGTCTCTGTTCTCCTGGGATGAGGGGTGTCCTCCGAGTCTTTTCTCCCCTATGTAAAACAAAAATGGTATAATTAGCACACAGATATTTGATGGCAGAACTATAAAGATGAAACATTGCTTGGAAGTGGGGTACAATTGTCTATTTTAGCAGAGTTCCAAGATGTAGCTTTTTTAGTGTCCTTTGTCAAGCTGCAATACTTTACCTGTTTGGTACAAGCTTCACAGATGTAGTCCCCCCTATAGTATACACTGGAGCACCTGTGTGGCCCCCTAATAAAAATGGTGTTCTTGTGTCCCACACTAGCGCTCCAGTGTCCAGATGTGAAAACAGCTGCTCAGTGTCCTCTCCTTACACACAATCTAGTTTGCATTTCATTCTAGTAACAAAGCCATCTACACAACCCAATTCTTTGAAGACAAGTATAGGGCCTCAAAATGGTGGCCAAATGCATATGGGCTAAACAATGGTATTTTATAGTCCGAAAAAAAAATGTGTGATCCGAACGAATAATGTGCCCATGAACATGAAAGTTGCCATTTTAAACTGTAAAACAGTTCCTAAAAGCACATGGAGCAGCACGAACGTAATAAACACAAGAACAATAGGAACACAGCACAACTACTTACTTTTTTGCAGCACTCTCCGGATCTTTCTGTACTGCTCATGTTCTCGTAATTTCAGGTCCGACCACCGCTTCCTGAGCTGATCTTTCGATCGTCGTACCCCGAATTTCCGGTGCAGACTCCTGACCACTTTCGCCATGATCTTGGCCTTTCGGACATTGTGGTTGGGGTAAGGCCCATACTTTCCATCATAGTCGGCCTTCTTCAGGATGTCCACCATCTCCAACATCTCCCCAAAGGACATATTTGAGTCCTTCAATCTCCTTCTGGATCGGGACGTTTCAGGCTCTGGCCTTTCCTCCCCCTCCTCCTCGTTGCTGTACTTAGCACGATCCTGCTGCCATGTGCTCTTCCTCCACTGCGCCGAACGAAAAGGGGCGGGGAATAGAATAGAAAGAACGTCAGGGGCGGGCGGAGTTATACGCATGCGCAGTGTGTATAAATCGTAACGCGCGCGTCTTACGTACGATCTGTGAGCGGAGGAAGGAGCATCGGAGACGCCGATCGTGCTAACGAAGGTAGGATCTAAACTTGGGCCTATACTGCTTCGAAATTGAAGCCTATATTGTAACAAGATTAGGGGAGTTTGGCCTGACATTAGGGTTTGTCTTGTGTTGTGTCTTGCAGAGAAAATGGATGGGTTCAACGACCACAATTTCCTGCCCCTGTTCATAGACAAGTACAGGGAGCTGCCCTGTCTGTGGCAAGTGAGACATCCCCACTATAATCACAAACAGAAGAGGCAGACAGCGCTGGAGAAACTGCTGGAGTTGGTGAAGCCGGTGGTCCCCACAGCAACCACCCCCTATTTGAAAGCTAAAATTGGTGGCCTGAGGAGCACTTATCTAAGGGAGCGCAAGAAGGTCACAGATTCCCAGAGATCCGGAGCTGCAGCAGATGACGTTTATGTCCCCAGGCTGTGGTACTACGAGAGGCTGCGATTTCTGTCAGACCACACTGAAGTCAGGGAATCCCTCTCTACTCTTCCTTCCACTCTTCCTTCCATACCAGCTGAGGCTTCTGATGTCCAACCTGGGCCTTCCAGCCAGGAAGAAGTGGAGGAGCCCAGCTTGAGTCAGGTATAGCATTCTTCTACAGATTTCTGGTCAATAAATAAATGATGTTTACTAGATGTTATTGATCACTAATTGCTGATTGAAAAAAGTGTTTTACATATCAATAGACAGTAGTGGGCACCCAAAATTGGGACAAGAATGCAAAATGCTGGGCTCAGAAGGATAGTCTGTTATATTTGTTAACATTGAATTTGCAGCAGTCAGGAGGTGAAAATTGTGTGTGATTGATGAAAACAATACTAAAACTATGTCCCTTTTTCATACACAGGAAGACCTCAGCCAGGAGGAGGCTGTGGAATGTGGCAGTCAGGAGGAGGCGGGGATTATTAGTGTCAGCCAGGAGGAGGCGGGGATTAGTGGCAGCCAGGAGGAGGCGGGGCTAAGTGTCAGCCAAGAGAAGCCAGGGACCAGTCGCAGCGTGACTGAGTCTCAGGTCCCTCCCCTCCGCCTGCCATATAAAAGGGCCAGGAAGGCCACTCCCAGTCCTGTGCAGGATTCAGCGTACAGGCTGATCCAGGAGGCTTCGGCGTCCCTCAGAGCCTTCCCCAGTCCTGAAGAGGCCTTTGCCTGCATGGCTGCCACCAAATTGCAGGGCATGCAGGAGGGCCAACGCAAGATTTCTGAGGACCTGATTTATAAAGTCCTACGTAAGGGGGAGAGTGGGGAACTGACACACAAGACGGATGTCATGGACAGGGACGATCCTCCTCCTCCTCCTCCTCCTCCTGCTGCCACAACTCCACCACCACAGCCAAAGCCTGTAAGGAAGCGTGGAAGGAAGACCAAAGAGTGATGACCCTGGGTTCAGTCTGGTCTGACAGAAGATGCAGTCTCTTGTATGACCACAGCCTGGGGACACAGATGTCATCTGCTGCTTTCCGGATCTCTGGGACTTCTGGACCAGACTGCCCTCCCTTAGATAAGGACTCCTCAGGCCACCAATTTTGCTTTTAAATAATTGATGTCTGCCCTTGGAGTCCAAGGCTTCGCCCACTTCTGCAGTTTCTCCAGCGTTGCTTCCTTCTTTGTTTATAGTTGTGACCCCTTAATAAAATATTTTTCGGTAAATTCTACTCTCCTGTGTGTGTTTTCATCCAAAAAGGACAGTTTGTTGGTGACGATTCAGGTACATTTCTAAAGTACAATGTGAAATTAACAAGGGACAACAACACCAAACAATCTCCTACAGATTAAATAGAACAACATATCAATGGTGTTGTGGGAACTTGTCACAAAAAACACACAAACATTTTCGGGAGTACAAATCAAAATCACCAAAAAAAATAAAATAAAAAGAGAAACACAAAAAAAGATTCTACATTAAAGTAAAAAAACAAAAAAAAAAAAATATGTTGTCAGATGTGAGAAATCAAAATATATTGAGGCAATCCCGATAAATAGTAACGAAAAAACTTTGTGAGAAGTGTGTGTGAATATGAGCATCAAAACGACTTAATTCTTGTCACATTATAAAGAAGAAGAGAGTGCGCTGTATTAAACCATTTTGAACATTGCAGCGTGACGAAAGTGCTTTATCCATTACGAACGCTAAGTTTACCAGAACGAGCTGTCCCGTGTCGGAATTTCTTCTGAGCATGCGTGGCACTTTGTGCGTCGGAACAGGCCACACACGGTCGGAATTGACGCGATCGGATTTTGTTGTCGGAAAATTTTATCTCCCGCTGTCCAACTTTGTGTGTCGGAAAATCCGATGGAAAATGTCCGATGGCGCCCACACACGGTCGGAATTTCCGACAACACGCTCCGATCGGACATTGTCCATCGGAAAATCCGACCGTGTGTACGGGGCAATACTGTTAGACAGGTTCATTTGGTTGGTTGCAAGCTGGTTGGTAAGTAGAGCTTGGATTTTTCCTTTTTTTGTCAAGAAGCTGGTTAGAGAAGAGATTGTAGTTGAAGGGCTGAGATCTACTGTTTATGTATTATTAAAGAAACAAGAAAATACCGCGCTGCCATAAAAAAAAAAAAAACCCAAAAGCAGCAGTTCAAATTGTGAGCTATACACAAAAACAACAATAAACAAGAAAAAAAAACTGTGCTATAACATTAATAAGTATATGAGTGAATAAAAATCAATTAATGCATAACAAAGTTCATAAGGTAGGAGCTCCTAGAAATCTTCCATAAAATTAAGGACAGTCCCAAGGCATATTCCCTCAATGATTTACAGTGAAAACTTGTGCAGAAAGCTTAGGGTTGAACACCACTCATAGTGATCCACCACCACGTGAAATTCCCGCTTACCAGAAAGCAAGCAAATTAAGCTTGTATGTGAACCGAGATCCAAAATGACCAACCAATGATGCAGCTTCTCCGTGTTCAGCGTGGCTAGGGAAGTGCAATGGATAATGGCTCATAAACCAACCTGAAATCAGAATCATGAGGACAAAAGAGAGGTGGCCATAGTGTAAATCTGATACACAGAGGTTTATTATAAAAAGTATAACACTTACAAAAAAGGAGTAGTTAAAAGAGCAGTTCGCTGGCCGGCATAACAAGCGCCCGTTCACATTAAGGTCGCGATGACGTCAGGGCGTCAACCTCCCGACGTACTTTTCGTCTATAACTGACGACGTTTATAATAAACCTCTATGAACTTTGAACTTTGTTATGCATTCATTGATTTTTATGCACTCATATACTTATTAATGTTATAGCGCAGTTTTTTTCTTGTTTATTGTTTATGTATTATTAGAAGGAACAGATAATCCACTTTGTTTTGCACTCCACAGGCTGTCCGCGATTAGATTCATAGGAAGACCAGAGAAAAGTGGTTTCATGATGGACAGAATGACGGAAGACCGCATGAGCTGCAGAGAGCAAGGCCTTTGATGTATTACAAGCCTGGACTGGTTTCTAAAGAACTTTAGAATGGACTTTCTATGGAACTTTTAGCCAAAGACTGAAACACGTTCTTAGTGGCAGAAATATGGGAGGAACTTGCATTCAAGGAAAATGAATATTTATTATGAGTTATTAGTCTGTGTGGAGTCTGAGAGAAAAATCAAAGGCGGAATGTGTTGCATTTGATATAAAATATATCATATGAATTTTTTTTCTATAAGACTGTCATAGAATAGAAATCAGGTTACTGCAAGTTTGTTTAAGGATGCTTCTCCAACGAATGCCTTGGTAATAAGTATACACAGACTGTCCTCAAACAATGGGAAATTAGATACCATTGATGCATTTCAGTTGACAGTTTCAGCAGTCTATTGTCTCTATAGCTACAGTAAACAGGTAATATATAACCTGTGACATGTATGATGGCAGAGTGCCATCTTGAGGTAGAATTTGCGAGTGCCTCTCTAATTGAATGCTACAGAGATGTCTTTCTGTTTGTCAGTTGTTATGGTAAACAACCTGAACTATATAAAAGGTTATCAAGCATAGGCTGGACAAGACTCTCATCATGCCTTAAGACGAAGAAGACTCTCATCATGCAGTAAGACCAAGAAGACTCTCATCATGCCTTAAGACCAAGAAGAATCTCATCATGCCTTAAGACCAAGAGGACTTGCGTCATGCCTTAAGACCAGAAGGACTTCATCATGCATTAGAACCAGAAAGTCTGTAATCAGCAAAGAAGAAAGATACCTGATTTCCAAAGCAAATGCTAACTGAGTCCTCGTTGTCAACAGAGATCACGAACACACAGTAACCGGAGTTAAGTATCTTTGAAGCGTATTTCTACTGTTTACAGACCATAGTTTCTGCTTATTTGCTAGGCATCTTGCTTGATATATCTGTCAGTCTTGATTTGTATTCCCAATATTGTAATAGTTTTGTATGTACAGCATTTTCATTCAGTAAAAGCACATTTACATACTGCAGAGGTCTCAGCTTCCTTGCTTATACCGCAAAGTAACCTTGCTAGATAGACGCAAGCAAAACATCCAGAGTCAAAGACTTAGAAAGTACTAAAACCACTAATTCAGCACATACCAGATGACGTTAGAAAAAAAGCTCAGCAATGGCTGCATCCATACTTTCTCAGCACAAGCTTTCTTTAAACTAATGAATATGAACTGTAGCACCCTGTTCCTATTGACCAGGCACTTGCATGTAAATTTAGGGGGTTATCTGTTCTGTACATAGTTCAGATTTAATCTGTGGCTAATTTAGCTTCTGTTCCAGCATTGGCTGCGTTGCGTGTAATTCCACACTGTTGTCTGTAGGTGTCGCTGTCACCACAGGCCAGTGTTGGAAGAGCAACAGGCTGAGGTGGATGAGTGTCCTTCTTTCTCAGAATTAACACAGTGGGGGTGGTCCACTGCTGTGCATTCTGGGAGAGGGTACTTAAGGGGCAGATGCCATTTTTTCGCTCATTGCCTCCTGGCCCAAGGTATGTGACAACTTCTTTCCTGTCTCAGGACCATGCTGGCCCGAGGCTATGTTACTACAAGTAGGCCCAGAGGTCGTCTGGGGCCTGTTGGTTTAGAGGTGATCCTGTGCTTTCTGTCCTGCGAGAAGAAGCCGAGCAATTGAAAGATCCGGGGGAGGACTCATCTTGGAGAGGACCGAGCGAAAGGCTGGTATCTCAAGAGGAGCCTGGTGACTCAATTGGAGGATGCATCCTAATCAACCTACCGCACAGTACTGCCGGGTCGGCTTAAAGGTTCTGGCACTGTGTTGCTGTTCAGCTAATACTAAATCCTGTGGCAGAGGATCGTTCAACTAATACTAAATCCAGTGGCTGAGGATCGTTCAACTAATACTAAATCCTGTGGCAGAGGATTGTTTAACCATTTTGTTCTTCTCAAGTCTGTGGCAGAGACTTTTTGTCCGTGCGTCATTCCGGTTGCTAAGCCCGTGTGAGAGGCCTATCCAGGTGAGCAAGATCCGTAGACTGAAAGTGTACTTGTCTTCAAGGATTTCAAATTCCTCAGCGATCTGCATAAGGTATCTGAACTCTCCTGCAACTCCTCTTCTACCTCTTTACTGCTACTTCTTTAAAAGTTTTGCAATAAAGCATTGGAAACAGAACTAAGTGACTGGTGCATACATTGGTGGGCGTAAGGCCTAATACAGACTCTAAGTCCCGTATATGATGGCAATACAGGTAAGTGGGTCACGGCAAAGACCCAATAAAATATCAGTCGCTCCTTCGGGGATAAGCGCTACAGAACATTTAGAGCAGGGGTCTCAAACTGGCTGCCCTCCAGCTGTTGCAAAACTACAAGTCCCATGATGCCTCTGCCTGTGGGAGTCATGCTTGTACCTGTCAGCCTTGCAATGCCTCATGGGACTTGTAGTTTTGCAGCAGCTGGAGGGCCACCAGTTTGAGACCCCTGATTTAGAGTCTTTATAGTATCAATAAAATTCAAATCTGCCATAGAAAACGATGGTAGGAGAATAAAAGCTGCAACCTGAGAACCTTAAAGAATCTAAATGGAATTCACCCAAACAATTTACTTTGGAATGCCAATTAGGAAATTCCTTCATCCTCTCTCTTGCACTCCATGGCGCTTTTACGCAATTTGTGGAAAAACAAACACTCCCTCCAATCCGAGGCTTCTTTATTGACAGCCTTCCTGTATAACACTAGGGTGCCAGATAGTCTCACTCATCAAATGATTTCCCCTTGGTTGGTGAAGAACCTGTTTCATTTTGGCCACCTAGTTGAACCTGTAACGAGAACACTTTTATCTTTTGAAGACCTTCGAGGGAAAAATGACTTACCACATAGAGCCTTCTTTGGCTACCTTCAAAAAAGCCATTATGTCCTATCTTTTGCTCCTAGTCTCCAATTCTTTAAACTGACACCATTTGAATGGATAGTCCTCTCGGGCCCATCTCAAAAAGGTCTAGTTTCTTATATCTATAGGATATTGAATGAGTATAATATAGATACCCAGGGGAAGCATGGGTACATGCTCAGATAGGAACAGGCTCCCGAGGAGGATTTCCATAGAACGGTGGAGTGTTATATGGTCTCAGGCAGCCAAAAGTTCACTCTGCATCCTCTATAAAGAGAATGCGTAAAAGGCACTTTACTTCTGGTATATGACCCCTGACCATCATCTACAGGCCATATATCGCTCGACTTTGGACCGCTGTTGACAATGTCGCAAAGGTTGTGATACTGTGTTCCATATTTATTGGCAATGGCTCCTCTTGCAACTGTATTGGAGTTCAGTTCAGAACCTTATTCAGCGATTGCTTGACCTGGATATTCCCCTTACCCCAAAATGTTTCTATTGGGGTTACTCCCCCCTAGGTTAACCAGACTACCAAAAAAATGTGTATCTCGTATCCTGACAGCCGCAAGGTGCTTGGTAGCTCTTCACTTGAAAGGAGAGTTGCCACCGACCCCCACTGAGTTATCAACTAGGATAAAAGATGTGGAGATCATGGAGACACTTACAGAATTATTACTGGACATGGTAGAACATAATGCAGTGTGGGAGCCCTGGCACTCGAGATAGGACCCCCCTTGAGGCCCCACAGCCCTCTGTCAACTTGGATCTTGGCATTCTTTGTACCCAGGTGTGAGGAACTACGGTGTATTACTCCCTTTTTTTTTCCTTCAACTTTGTTTATTGTTTTCTGGATATTCTGTGAGATTATTAAACTGGATATAGGCCTCTTATTTAGGGTACAGTATTATTGCTAAGCACTCTTTTTGCTGTAATGTGTCGACATAATGATGATCAATTTATTACACCATTCCCCTATTTAATTTGTATATGTCAGTATAGATATTGAGAAATACAGCTTTACCGGAACTGCTTTAAACCTCATGTAGCTTTGTGTTTAATTTGTATACAGTTTTGTTTTGATCTCGTGTGATGTCCAGTGTCAGGTTTTTTTCTTCTTTTCCCTGTTATGTAAAAGAAAAATTTTAATAAAATTGTTAATTAAAAAATAAAGAATCTAAATGGTATTATAGACAATTCTTTTTTTCGGACCCTTTGCCAAATGATGCCCTAAAAAGCTTACATAAAATAAATTTAGGTGTAGGCACGGCTTTATAATCTGTTGCCACACATAACTGTACCAGAATACTCAAAACATACAAAAATAATCAGTCACCACTGACCCAAGATAATTTATAATTGCAGTCTGAAATTGCACAGGCTCCTGGAATAGAGATATATTTCATCTAATTAGCTGATAGATCCAACTTGAGAACCTGCAGCTGCAGATCAAAGATGTTCAAGTCATCAGGCATCCTGTAGAGAGAAACATTAGCTAACATAATTTCTGAAGATTACTTAAGGTCAGCATGAAAACCTTCTTATGAGATGTCACTTATTCTCAAAAGATTTGTTGACAGGAGCATTACATTATAACATTTTAATGATGAGTACTTCTCGAATTTCCTACACCTGGAATTCCAATTTTCTTAAAGCATTTGAAACCCTAAAAAAAAAAAAAAAAAAAAAAAATCTGTTACTTTAAAGCATGTTAAACAGCACAGTGTTTGTGCTGTGTAATTTGGCCCCCTGTATCACCTGAAATACCTGGCTGATCCTGCCTGGTTCTGCCCTCCCCTCTGTAAACTTAACACGGTTTATCATGGCTGCTGAGCCCTGACACCGTGGTCAATTTATGTGCCTCCGTCATCTGCAGCTCTCCTCTTTGTTCTCCCCTGTCCTCTCCCCCTCCCCTTCCTGCCTGTCCGATAGTGACAGTGCCGCCCCTCCCCTCCCCTCCTGCTGCTGAAATTACAGTGTAAATTACATGCAATCCCCTCTGTTAGAAAGCGTCCTATGTTGCAGTGTATGTGCTTTGCCCATTTGTACCTTATTTTACATCGCTGCTCAGCACTCACGTGACTCTTCGCTGCTCCCGTCCTCCCTGACTGACATCTCAGCTCTCCCCCTCACCCGACTGACATCAGCAGGAGATTCTCAGCCCCTCCCGCTCTAGCTGTCAGATCGGGAGAGGGAGCAGCAAGAAATCACGTGAGCGCCAAGCGGCGCTGTGAAGTAAGGTAGTAATGGGCATATTTTTTACAAAGCACATACACTGCAGCATTGGATGCTTTCCAACAGAGGGGACTGGGTGTAAATTACTAAGTGGCTTAACAATCACGTTAACATGTTTTTTGCAAACTTTTGTCAGTAATGAAACAGTATTACTGTTTCAAAAACTGTGGTTTTGCCTTCACTTTGTAAACATATTTGCTAATAGAATACATTAGGTTTGCTTACTGACCACTTCCTTCCCCGCCCATAGTCAAATCACGTCTGCAGGAGGGATCTTCCATCCTGGGCAGGTGTCATATGATGTCCTCGGCTTCCCGGCCATCCAGGGGGCATGTGCGCGCCCGCCGCGTCACTCGGGAGCCGATGCGTGTGCCCAGTGGCCACACCTGCAATTGCCGGTAACAGAGCCGGGGCGTGGATCTGTGTGTGTAAACACAGATCCACGTCCTGTCAGGGTAGAGGAGACCAATCGTGTTTTCCCAGTACAGAGGAACACCGATCAGTCTCCTCCCCTTGTGAGTCCCCTCCCCCTACAGTTAGAATCACTCCCTAGGTAACCCATTTAACTGCTTGATCGCCCCCTAGTGTTAACTCCTTCCCTGCCGGTGACATTTATACAGTAATCAGTGCATTTTTATAGCAAAATGCTGTATAAATGTGAATGGTCCCAAAATAGTGTCAAAAGTGTCCGATATGTCCGCTGCAATGTCACAGTCGATAAAAATCTCAGATCACCGCCATTACTAGTAAAAAAAAATAAATAAAAATGCCATAATTCTATCCCCTATTTTGTAGACGCTAAATATTTTGCGCAAACCAATCAATATACGCTTATTGCGATTTTTTTTACCAAAAATATGTAGAAGAATACATATCAGCCTAAACTGAGGAAAATATTTGTTTTTGTTTTTTTAAAAAAAATTGGGATATTTATTATAGCAAAAAGTAAAAAATATTGTTTTTTTCAAACTTGTCACTCTTCTTTTGTTTATAGCGCAAGAAATAAAAACCGCAGAGGTGATCAAATACCACCAAAAGAAAGCTCTATTTGTGGGGATAAAAATGATAAAAAATGAATTTGGGTACAGTGTTGCATGACCGCGCAATTGTCATATATATGCCACAGCGTTGAAAACTGAAAATTGACCTGGGCAGGAAGGGGGAGAAAATGCCTGGTATTTAAGTGGTTAAAGTATAGCTAAAGGTAAAATATTTGAATTATAGACATTCCTAAACAGGTGGGTTCTATTGCTGCCAATGACAGCTCAGTTCACAGCTAACTACTTCAATACCAGGAACTTACACTCCCTTCCTGCCCAAGCCAATTTTCAGCTTTCAGCGCTGTCGCTATTTAAATGACAATTGCACGGTCATGCTACACTGTACCCAAACAGAATTTTTATCTTTTTGTTCCCACAAATAGAGCTTTCTTTTGGTGGTATTTGATCACCCCTGCGTTTTTTATTTTTTACTAAACAAATAAAAAAAAGACCTAAAATTTTGAAAAAAAAAACGTTTTTCTTTTGTTTCTGTTATAAAATTTTGTAAATAAGTACGTTTTTTCCTTCACTGATGGGCACTGATAAGGTGGCACCGATGAGGTGGCACCAATGAGGTGGCACTGATGGGCACTGACATTGGGCACTGGTAGGCGGCACTGATTAGTGACACTGATATGCAGCACTGATGGGCATTGATAGGCGGCACTGATGGGCACTCATGGGTGGTACTGGTGGGCACTGATAGGTGACACTGAAAGGCTGCACTGATGGGTACTTATGGGTGGCACTGATAGGCGGCGCTGATGGGCACTGATAGGCGGCGCTGATGGGCACTGATAGGCGCCACTGCTGGGCACTGATACGTGGCACTGATGGGCACTGATAGATGGCAATGATAGGCATCACTGATGGCACTGGCAGGCATTGGGGAAATGCCTGCTGGGCACTGATTGCCATTTCCCTGGTGGTCTAGGGTGGCATACCTGGTGGTCCAGTGTGGTGCCAATCCCTGGTTGTCCTGGCGGCATCCTGGTGATCCTGAGTGAGACTGGGCATCCAAGGGGGGGCTACACTGATAAACAATCAGCACATACCCCCCCTGTCAGGGGAGCAGCCAATCGGCTCTCCTCTACTCACGTCTGTTAGACGTGAGTGAGGAAAAGCTGATCAACAGCTCTTCCTGTTTACATCGTGATCAGCCGTGATTGGACACGGCTGATCACGTGGTAAAGAGCCTCCATCAGAGGCTCTTTAAAGAGATCAGTGTAGTGTTGTGTCAGACTGACACACCCCACCACCGATCGCCGCCAAGCGTGCCCCCATGGGCGTGCAAGAGCAGTCGTTCTGGAGGGCTGTCATATGACGTCCACCCAGAGCGAGAGCCGAGCCGCCCAGCTGTCATTTGACGGTGAGCAAGCGGCAAGTGGTTAATGTGCACTCTGACCACCTATACACAAAATGATAAAACCTGCACTAATTAGTTTCACACCACCTGCAATGTGCTGGTGTAAAGTGTAACTGTACACCACTGTACAAAGGTTTTAGGAAGGTGTAAAAAAATGCTGTAAATTAAGAAAGCTTTCAAAAATAGAAATATTAATAGTTTATTTTTATCAATTAACAAAATGTAAAATAAATTAACAGTATATAAATCCAAATCAAATCAATATTTGGTGGGACCGCTCTTTGTCTTTAAAACAGCATCAGTTCCTCTAGGTAAATTTGCACACAGTTTTTGAAGCAACACGGATGGTAGGTTGTTCCTACCATCTTGGAGAACTAACCACAGATCTTCTTTGGAAGTAAGCTGCCTCAAATCCTTCTGTCTCTTCATGTAATCCCAGATCGACTCAATGATATTGAGATCAGGGCTCTGTGGGGACAAACCATCACTTCTAGGACTCCTTTTTCTTCTTTATGCTGAAGATAGTTCTCAATGACATTGGCTCTATGTTTAGGATCATTGTTCTGCTGCAGAATACATTTGGGGCCACAATCCATATTTTCATCACACACATTCTTGGAAAGGGCTCTAGGATACTAGGTGCTGCAGCCACCACTAGCTGGAGATTGGATCATAAGTGTCACAATGAAGATATTTGCCAACACACCATGGATCTTCAAGTTGAATCCAAATGTTTTTTTATTAAAGCATGATCACATCACAAGCAAGAGAGTGCAGCATTTCGGAGTCACACAGGACTCCTTCCTCAGGCTATGATCACATGATCCTGCACCATGCTTAACTGTTGCCTGCAGACACTTATTTTCATACAATTTTCCAGCCCTTCGTTAAACAACCTGCCTCCTGCTACAGCAAATATACAAATATAACCCATTTTCTGCCCCCCCCCCCCCCCCCAGTTCCTATGTTTTCGTGCATAGTTGAGTCGCTCAGCCCTGTTTCTGCGTTGGAGGTATGGCTTTTTGGCTGCAATTCTTCCATGAAGACTACTTCTGGCTATTCTCTGTACAGCAGATGGGTAAACCTGGGCACGTCTTTGCAGTGTCCTCCAACAGTACTAAACCCTGCCAACAGTACCGACTCTTGTGTCCACCCCAGTCAGTGTTGCCAACCGTCAGTTGGCAACACTGTCACAAAAAAAATCTGCCCACTTTTTGACACAGTCACATTTCTCCTACCAGTAAATGCCAGTGACAGAAAAAGCTTGCCAGTAAAGAATTTGTCTGAGGCTCGGTTTGGAACTGTGCATGCACGGTTCCGGTCCGGAACCAATGAGACCATACAAGCATACCTCCCAACTTTTTGAGATGGAAATGAGGGACAGCTATGAGCAAAAGTATGCAGGCATATGACACACTCCTTGCCACGCCCCCTTAAAGGAGAATTGTACAAAAAAACAAGATTGGTTAAACCCACAAGTGCTTTTTTTTACCACTACTATTCCTTTATATTGGCTTTTGGAATTTACAAATGTAGCAATTTAGAAATCAGATGAAAGGTTTAGCACTGGAAAACACTTTTTGATAGATAAAAAGCGCATTTTATATACAACTATATAAATCAGACCAAAATGAGGGACAAATGAGGAGGAATGAGGGACAGAGGGACATTGCTCCAAATCAGGGACAGTCCCTCAAAATCAGGGACAGTTGGGAGCCATGCATACAAGTGCCTGCTACAACGTGTTCGGACAGCACCAGTGGGGGGGTGGGTCTGGTGGAGGTGGTGCCTGAGTGTGTTGTGTGATGTCATGGTGCAAGGGAGTGGCTGGAGTCTCATGTGCAGGTCTGTGGGATGGGAGCAAGGCAAGCCAGGAGCTGGATTGCCAGTGCTGTTTGGACTGAAGGGACCCCCTGGTGAGGAGAGAGACTGTCACTGTTACTCAGGAGGGAACGTGTCGTGTTGGTGAGGTGCCATCATCATCTGTGCTGCTGCACACTGCTGTCACTGTGGGAGTTAATTTCATGTGTGTGTGCCTGCACATTCTAATTTCTTGCCCTCCTGAGTCCTGTCCCTGAGCTACTTTCTTATTATATTGAAAATAAAATAACAAATATGTTTTTTGCCCTAATATCTACCTTAAATCACATTACTAATTGCACATTGTACTTGTTTGTAGCCTACTAAAATTTTCACTTAAAACTAATTTTGTAACTTTTGGATATAACAGTAAAAACATGGCTGTGCCAGTAAAATTTGAGTGTCATGGTAGTAAATTTCAATCTGGTACGTTGGCAACAGTGACCCTAGTGCCTATTCCTGTCATTCCTCTTGTGGAACACTCAGCAGACCTTCCCTGAAGTGAGTTAGTTGCCTAGTTTTTTGCAGTTCATGCAAAGCCTATCTTCTGCAATCTTTGTCTAGATATGAATTATCAACTACCTAAGGCTAGTAATCTTGGTCTATCATTGCGTGGAACTGCTTCACTCAAATCCTTGCTAATAAGTCCATTACTCATGGACCTTTTACCCTTTCTTGGTGTGTAGCAGTTTTTTCCTTAACACCTCTTTAGGCCTTGTGGGGTTGTTTGGGAAATTCCCTTTTAGCATTTTATGGCGGGAGGGCTCTCACATCTAGGAATATCTTCTTAAAAGATTAGTTTTCTGTCAGGTATCATCCCTATTTTTTACCTCTCTCCCCCTGTTGTCCTGGTATCAGGAGTATTCTGCTTAAAGCGGGATTCCGGCCAGCTAAAAAATATTTTTTAAGTCAGCAGCTACAAACACTGTAGTTGTTGACTTTAAATAAGTAGACTTACCTGTCCTGGGTGCCCGCGATGTCGGCCTCCCGAGGCCAACCCGTCCCTCGGCTCTCGGGTCCTGGCACTGCCATCCTAGGTAAGGGAAACAGGCAGTGGAGCCTTGTGGCTTCACTGCTAGTTTCCTACTGCGCACGCTCGAGCGGCGCGGCGATCTGTGAATGGCCCCGTGGTGTTCTGGGAACACACACAGTTGCCAGAAGGCAATGGGGCCACTCAGCTAGGAGCAGAACATGCCGCGGAATAGGAACAGGCAGATTAGGAAGACTGCCTAGCAACAAGGGTTCAGGTAAGTTTAAATTTTTTTTTTTTTCAAATTTTTTTTTATTTTTTTTTAGGATTTTTGGTACAATTTTTTTTTCAGGGTGGCCCTCCACTTTAACCACTTCCCTACTGGGCCATTGTCAGATGACGTCCGCAAAAACACCCTGCTATCCTGGGTGGACGTCATATGATGACCTCAGGTTCTCATCACTGCGGGGCCCGCAGCGCGGCGTTCGAGGGTCAGGCGTGTCCCTAAGGACACAGCCTCTCCCCAATCAGGGTAAAGAGCCAAATAAATTGGCTCTTTACCACATGACCGGCTGTGTCCAATCACCTGTCCCCAGCCCCAGAGTACCTGTCACCAGCATCTGAGAACTTGTCACCAGCCCCAGAGTACCCATCACCATCATCTGAGTACCTGTCACCAACCCAAGAGTACCTGTCACCAGCCCAAGAGTACCTGTCACTAGCATCCGAGTACCTGTCACCAGCCTCAGAGTACCTGTCACCAGCATCTGAGTACCTGTCACTAGCATCAAAGTACCCGTCATCAGCACCTAAGTACCTGTCACCAGCCCCAGAGTATCTGTCACCAGCATCTGAGTACCTGTCACCAGCATCTGAGTACTCGTCACCAGCCCCAGAGTACCCATCACCAGCCCCAGAGTACCTGTCACCAGCCCCAGAGTACCCGTCACAGCCCATCAGAGTACCCGTCACAGCCCATCTGAGTACCTATCACTAGCTCATCAGAGTATCAGAGTACCCGAGTACCTGTCACAAGCCCATCAGAGTACCCGAGTACCTGTCACCAGCTCATCAGAGTACCCAAGTACCTGTCACTAGCCCATCAGAGTACCCGAGTACTTGTCACCAGCCCACCAGAATACCTAAGTACCTATCACCAGCCCACCAGAGTACCCGAGTACCTATCACCAGCCCATCAGAGTATCCGAGTACCTATCACCAGCCCACCAGAGTACTCGAGTACCTATCACCAGCCCATCAGAGTACCCGAGTACCTATCACCAGCCTATTAGAGTACCTGAGCACCTATCTCCAGCTTATCAGAGTACCCCAAGTACTTGTCACCAGCCCGTCAGAGTACCTGAGCACCTGTCACCAGCCCATCAGAGTACCAGAGTACCTATCACCAGCCCATCAGAGTACCAGAGTACCTGTCCCAAGCCCATCAGAATACCTGAGTACCTATCTCCAGCCCATCAGAGTACCTGAGTAGCTATCTACAGCTCATGAGAGTACCCGAGTACCTGTCACCAGCCCATCAGAGTACCCTAGTACCTATCTCCAGCCCATCAGAGTACCTAAGTAGCTATCTCCAATTCATGAGAGTACCCGAGTACCTGTCACCAGCCCATCAGAGTGCCTGAGTACCCGTCACCAGTTGGCATGTTTCCTTTTCAAAATGGAGTCATTTTGTGGGTACTTTCATTGTCCTGGTGCTCCAGGACCTTCAAAAGTGTGATAGGTAGTCTGGAAACAAAATGTGTAATTTATGCTCCTAGAACGCCGGACGGTGCATCATACAAGTGATTTCTGATGATAATCCTACTCTGCACTGGTGGTCCCTGACATTTGACACAGGTGGTCCCTGACATGGTGGTCCCTGACATTCGGCACTGGTGGCCCCTGACATAGTGGTCCCTGACAAGTGGCACTGGTGGTCCCTGACATAGTGGTCCCTGACAAGCGGTACTGGTGGTCACTGACATGGTGGTCCCTGACATTCAGCACTGTTGGTCCCTGACATGGTGGTTCCTGACAAGCGGCACTGGTGGCCCCTGAGATGGTGGTCCCTGACGAGTAGCACTGGTGGTCACTGAGATGGTGGTCCCTGACAAGCGGCATTGGTGGTCCCTGACATGGTGGTCCCTGACAAGCGGCACTGGTGGTCCCTGACCTGGTGGTCCCTGACATGATGGTCCTTGACAAACGGCACTGGTGATCCGTGACATGGTGGTCCCTGACAAGCGGCACTGGTGGTCCCTGACGTGGTGGTCTCTGACATTTGGCTCTGGTGGTCCCTGACAAGCGGCACTGGTGATCCATGACATGGTGGTCCCTGACAAGCGGCACTGGTGATCCCTGACATGGTGGTCCCTCACAAGCAGCACTGGTGGTCCCTGACACGGTGGTCCCTGACATTCAGGACTGGTGGTCCCTGACTGGTGGTCTCTGACATGGTGGTCCCTGACAAGCAGCACAGGTGGTCCCTGACATGGTGGTCCCTTAAATTCAGCACTGGTGGTCCCTGACATGGTGGTCCCTGACATTCGGCACTAGTGGTCCTGAAATTTGGCACTGGTGGTCCCTGACATGGTGGTCCCTTAAATTTGGCACTGGTGACAAGCGACACTGGTGGTCCCTGACATGGTGGTCTCTGACATAGTGGTCGCTGACATTCGGCACTGGTGGTCCCTGACATGGTGGTCTCTGACATGGTGGTCACTGACATTCGGCACTGGTGGTAGTCCCTGACATGAGGGTCCCTGACAAGCGGCACTGGTGGTCCCTGACATGGTGGTCCCTGACTTGTGGTCCCTGACAAGCGGCACTGGTCGTCCCTGACATGGTGGATCCTGACATTCAGCACTGGAGGTCCCTGACATTCGGCACTGGTGGTTCCTGACATGGTGGTCTCTGTCAAGTGACACTGGTGGTCCCTGACATGGTGGTCCCTGACATGGTGGTCCCTGACAGGTGGTCCATGACAGGTGGTCCCTTACAAGCGGCACTGGTGGTCCCTGACATTCGGCACTGGTGGTTCCTGACATGATGGTCCTTGACAAGCGGCACTTGTGGTCCCTGACATGGTGATCCCTGACATGGTAGTGCCTGACAAGCGGCACTGGTGGTCCCTGACATGGTGGTCCCTGACAAGCGGCACTGGTGGTCCCTGACATGGTGGTCCCTGACTGGTGGTCCCTGACATGTTGGTCCCTGACAAGTGGCACTGGTGGTCCCTTAAATTTGGCACTGGTGGTCCCTGACATTCGGCACTGGTGGTCCCTGACATGGTGGTCCCTGACATTCTGCACTAGTGGCCCTGACATGGTGGTCCCTGATATTCAGGACTAGTGGTCCCTGACATGGTGGTCCCTGACATGCGGCACTGGTGGCCCCTGACATGATGGTTCCTGACAAGCGGCACTGGTGGTCCCTGACATGGTGATCCATCAGCTAGAAGATGGTGGAAACGCTTTGATAATGATTGCACAGCAACAGGGACCATGGTTTCCATTTTTTTCCAAAAAAGTACTGCTGGCATCAAGGTTTGAATGTGGAAACACTGCATCGAATTTTCTGGAAAACAAGTTTTTAAATCATTAATAATGTTGTCCAGCAAGGGAATATACAATGATTTCCTGTAGTATTCCTCAGTTGACTCTACATTGAATCATAAAATAAAGCATGTCCTCCTGCTGTATCCTCCGCCTGATGTATTACTGTTCTGGGCTCTGTTCCCTGTGAGCGTCGTGACGCATGGGGACGGAGCCCGGCGGCAAATTCAAAAAAGTACAAAACACATACGCACACATAATACACTGTAATCTGTAGATTATATTACTGTATCAAATCATTTCACATCGGTTTTGTCCCTAGTGCTTTGTTCAGTGCCCTGTCTGCACTTTTTTATATTATATATACTGTTCTTTCTGCCTGAAAACAAGAGAATGTCCATGACATCCAAAAAGCGGCGCTCTACGTCAAAAGTGGTTTTAGACCAGCTAGAAAACAGCGATAGTGCATTAGAATCACTTGCAGAATTGAGCGATAGTGATTTGTGGGGAAATTCGTCATCAGACACTGAAAGTGACGACAACGACGATTCTGCAACTGAGCAAATTTCAGTGTTTTTGATTTGATTACATTATTGAATAACATTTATTATTATATTATTATTTTTTATAATTATTTATAGTTATTTATTATATTATAAATTAAAATTTTGTGTTTCAAACTTTATCATACCCAGGATGTCTACTAGACTTATGCTTGGACAGATTTAAGTGTGTTATTCCTAAGAATTACAGGCCTACAATATAAAACGCCAAATTTCCATGCAAAACAATGTATCGCTTTACCGTTCAAAGAACTAAAAAAATTATACCGCCAGGGAGGTTAAGCTGAACGCAGTGATCTGTATCTTGTAGCAACTGCTGTCTCCTATGGCAGCAATTTCATTCACAGTATCCCACTGTAGATACTCAAGCTTAGCTCACAGTCCCCACTGAAGATCCCCAAGCTTATCTCCCAGCTACCCGCTGGACTTCTCAAGCTTCATTCACAGCTACCCGCTATACTTCTCTTCTAGCTTTACTTCCAGCTACCCGCTGTACTCCTTCAAGCTTTACTCACAGCTACCCGCTGTATTCTTGGATGAGTTCTCTACTGAATCTTTCCCACTTACTTCACCGTCCCTGGCTAGTGAAGCATTTGCTCTGGTACTCCTTCAGAACTCCATCCCATCTACACTTGCCTCCGGCAACAAGAGTGGTTGTCTCTCTGGCAACGGCTTCTCCTTTGCCTCCAGCAATGGTCAGGCTCCCCTCGGGCCGAGCCTCTTCAGGCCAGGCCTCAGGCTTCAGGCCTACACCTCAGCTGCTGCTCCACACACACCCACCCAGGCCGCAGCCCAGGTGGAAAGAACCATGATCACCATAGGTGTGTGCAAGGGGTGTGCCAGGTGTGCCTGGGCACACCCTAATCACTATGTGTAGTGCCGATTGCCCCTCCTGGCCAGGCTTCCCCCCCGCGTTGCACCTCCCCCCCGCAGCACTGTTGGCCTCCCTCTTCTCCTCTTACCCCTGCTGCTGTGGGGGATGTTCTAGTAAATATGTCATTAACCGGCCCCTTCCTTTTCTAAATGAACATAGTGGACAAACTTGCTTACTGTGTTCATTCATAACCGAAGAATAGTAAACATTGTTTACTATGCTTCAGTTTGTGAATGAACAGGAAGCCGTTCAGCACAGAGCACTTCCCATTCATTCACTGTCCAGTGCAACTGAGGCTGCAGAGAAAGGCATGTGTGTTTGAGCTTTGGGGTGCACACCCTAATGCAATAGGCTGCGCACACCTATGATGATCACCTAACTCCTTCCAAATAGACTATCCCAGCATACTCAGTGGCAAAAGAAAACTCCTGCTGATTGGCTGAGACAACACATCTATTCATAACCTGAATTCACTGTCATCTATCATCTTAATGCCAAAGGCAATAGTGTCACCTATTGACAGAAGAGAGAGATGACAATTAACCTCAAGCTTAGGAGAAAAGCAGTTGATCAAGACTACAAATTAGCCAGGCTAGTTACCACCTAGCACAACTAAATTTACTAGCAGCCCTGTTTAAGACAAGTGTAGCACCCTTTCTAGGCCTAGGTGCTAGGAAGTATATATAGTTTTTGGCTTTTCTGCTTAACAGAGAAGTAGACAGGCAAATCTATGTGCTGTCTGCTTAACAGAGAGCAGTGATTCATGAGTGAGGTCTGCTCAGTGTGCTCTGATGCTGATTCATTCTTTCTTGGAGAATTTCACACTGATCCAATAGTGATGAATCATATTGGACAGTGGGAGGAAACCCAGCAGGTGAAAGCATGGATGTAGATACAGCAAATGGCAAATTAGCAGGGGAGGTGCCCCAGTGCAGGCTGGGTGACTGTATTTATATTGTAACTGTACATTGGCTCAGGGTTCCAGTCCAGCCCACCTCGGAGGAGAGAGGTTCAGGTAGGGAGTAGGCGGCTGCGTGGAAGGCCTTGCAGCCTCAGATTGCAGATCTGAGGGCCTGAAGCATGCAAGCTACAACCCAGGGTTCCTGTGCAAGCAGACTGAGGGAGAAAGTCTATGGATCTGGTCCTGTGTCACTGGTATAGAGTGTCGCTTGGAAGTTGGAAGGAGGCTACCAGCTGTCCCAAGCAATAACCTTGTATCCTATCTATCTATCTATCTATCTATCTATCTATCTATCTATCTATCTATCTATCTATCTATCTATCTATCTATCTATCTATCTATCTATCTATCTAGCTATCTATCTATCTATCTATCTAATATTTACACGATAATGCAATTAAAGATAAACATTACTGTACACAATGGAGATCCTGTCTCTCCTCATCCGAGGAAGATGCAGAGGATGGCGGAACACCTGTAACATAAGATTATGCAATATAGATAAATATGACTACTTTGCAACACACTATAGTATGACCTACTATTATAGCAATATTAGTACAAACTAAACCTTTATATACATTTGTGAAGCTTTTTTCTACCCTCAGCTGAGAGTAACAAAAGGGGTATAAAGTGAACACAGCAATATATCCTCTATATATATATATATATATATATATATATATATATATATATATACATACACACACACACATATATATAATTCTAGCAGATAACTGTACCTAGAAATATTTACAGGTGGAAAAAGGGACCCACTCCCGCAGGAGTGACACAGTTTTTCCAAAGCATTTTTAGCATAACTGAGAATGAAATTCACTTAGCAACCTATATTGGAATATTTTGAAGCAAGAACTTATGACTCACTTAGAGTGGCATGCTCTCACCATCTGACGGTCAGTAAAGAGAGAACAGTCCATAGGTAAACATTTAAGTCCATGAGATTCAGATTATAAATAATGACTTGCCCCTTTGCCACAGCACAGCCTACCTGACTAGCTAACTAAACATCCCATTTTCCTTGGAGCCCCAAAGTCCAATGGGCACTTTTCTTGGAACTGCAACATACATGGTCAACAAACTTTCCAGTAAGTTCCCCTTTTTCCCAGGAACGAACACTTGAACAGTGTGCATGGCTATTTTCACACAACCATTTTAACCACACAAGCATGCAAGGGACTGTAATCATGAAGAACTTTTCCATCTTCCGAAGCAACAAAGTTTCCTTGCACTTAGAACATTTCCCAGCCTTTCTTTATCACGGCCAGGGACTGAGATCACTTTTTAGAGTGAGGCATACTGGCAATTGCAGGGTACAGGCCAGCAGGTCACTTTTTAGGGCACCTCCTGCAACTGCTGGTATCAGGAGCACAGTCAAGCAGCAAACCGCATAGGCAAGGAGCGTTCCCACATCAACATTTTTCAAATGCAGAGCAGCTTCTTGTGGACCTGACACAGCCAAACTGAGCACATCGATGTGTTCCACGCTGACTTGACACAAGCTTGCAATAGTTGAATGGCGTTACCAATAGTAACGAGGATCAGGTAATTAAACAGGCTTTCCAGATGACCCAATAGTAGTAATGTAGTGTTGCACATCCACTTGATTGGACCTGTGAATAACAACACAGTCTGGGTAGATATGGTGACCATAGTCTCAGGTTAGCAGAACATGAGTATACTTTCCGGCATATTGGGGTAACAACTTTCTTATATCACAGTGAGCAGGAATTTTCAGGTACTCTCGAATAGCAGTATCAACCCACTGTGCCCGCCTGCATTGGATTTCAGCTTCCAGACTTTCGAGCACATATGGGTACAAGTAGCCATACTCCTCAGCCAAATTCCTCATAACAATTTGTTGCCATTTGGACAATCTTGGTCGCAATTTTGGATCCCCACAACCGGGTAACACTTGAGTATCTAAGGCACATTTGACACAGTAACCTGCAATTTTGTCAGGCTTTTTAGATGTACTTGTAGATGAAGAAAGCATTTGCCCCGCAGCATCCAGGGTTTTAACATGGTGAGATCACCGCTCTCTTCCAGAGAACTTGCTGGACAAAGAACAAGAGATGCAGATGCTGACAACTCAGGATAATAGTGAATGTTTGGATAGTTGAGAGAACTTCCTCCTCTGCAGGCTCACACTGCTGCTCAGCATCACTTTCAGACCAGCTCTCAGGCCAAGACACAGTGTTGGAAAACAGTTTGAAGATCCGATCAGACAGAATATCAGAATCTGTCTCTGTAAGGAACTCTTCAGCTGGGAGCAGATTAAACTGACTCTGCTCCCTTCGTGGCTACAGGCTTTACAGTCCTTACAGGCACACTGCCCTCACTCACATCAGGCTTACCTGGCTCAGTCGTCTTCTCCCTGGGAGGTTCCATCATCAAAGAACATAGGTGGCCCCGACCGCGGCCATGGGTGATCACTGAGATGCCTGGCTTTGGAGCAGTCAAAAAGGAGTAGCCACTTAAGCAAGCAGGGTGACAGTAGCAGTGTTCACAGGAACGTGTTCTGGAGCTGGAATAGCGACACTCTTGTCCCAATTCACTTGTAGCATCCAAGGGAGTAAGGCTGGCAAAACTACCTCTAGTAGTGGCTCGCCGCAGTGCCCGCAGGTAATCCAGGGCCAAACATTCGTAGCTAGGCCGGAACACTTGGCACACAACAGCCTGATTGCTTCATAGCCTCCCACTGTATAAAGCGCCAGACTACCTTTTGGCACGTATCGCACTCCGGTGTGGGTAAGGACCTCTTTCAGCCCGCTCGGGCCAGGACTGATGCCCGGTACATAGACTTTCCAATCAGACATTGAGACTCTGAACTGCCCCATACTTTCCTCTTGGTAACCGTATCCCAACACAGGGACTCGTGATGGCGGTGTGCACAGCAGCATCTCCTTCTCCTCCTCTGCAGAGCGACAACTCCTCCCCCTGCCAAGCGATTGGTTCACATGCTCTTCAGAAACTTCAGTGCTCGCTTCTTTTCTCCAGCAGTGCACCAAAACTATCACGGAGTCTGCCTTAACCCCTTCAGCACTGGTGTAAAGTGACAAAAGACCAGGCTGACACTCTCCCAAGAGCAAAAAGACACTTAGGTTCTTCCTCACATGGTTCAAAAGGATAATAACACAGTCTCTAAGGAATAAAGATGTTACTTACCACTTTCTCACGGAGCCATGCGAAATCTTGTGTAGTCGCAGTTTTTTGCCAGGGGCGACAACAGCAAAAATGACGTTGAGCCCCATGTTGGGCACCAAAATGTAGCGATCTCTCCAACCTCCAAGGGCCTGGTGGTAACCCCTAGAGGCGGGAAGGGCTGACATTACTCCTCAGGGTGCAGGTTACTAGGCATGGTGGGTGTAGTGCAAAGATGGGTGCCATTCACTTTTAAAATGAACAAAGAGAGTTTTATTTCTCTTAACAGGAACAGGGGAGAGAGGGTTAGGGAACAGGACACCCTTAGGCAAATGCAATAGAAACTTGGCAGACTCCACAGACCACAGATAGAACTAGTCAGACAGCAATACAGAAACAGGGCCCCTAAAGCTGAATGCAGCGATCTGTATCTTGTAGCAACTGCTGTCTCCTATGGCATTGACTTCATTTACAGTATCCCACTGTAGAGCCTCAAGCTCAACTCACAGAATCCCACTGTAGATCCTCAAGCTTAGCTCACAGTATCCCACTGTAGATCCTCAAGCTTGGGTTCCTTGGACTCATAGCTACCCTCTGGATCCCTCAAGCTTTACTCACAGCTACCCGCTTTACTTCTCTTCAAGTTTTACTTACAGCTACCCACTGTACTCCTTCAAGCTTTACTCACAGCTACCCGCTGTATTCTTGGATGAGTTCTCTCCTGAAGCTTTCCCACTTACTTCACCATCCCCAGCTAGTGAAGCATCTGCTCATGTACTCCTTCAGAACTCCATCCCTTCTACACTCTGCGCCCCCCTCCCAAAAGCATCTTGTCCCCATGTTTATGGAGACAAGGACCTCTTCCCGACAACCCTGGGCTGTGGTTGTCGGGGTCTGTGGGCGGGAGGGGCTTAACGGAATCTGAAAGCCCCGTTTAACAAGGGGACCTCCCTCCCCGCCCCCCTATGTGAATGAGTATGAGTATGGGTTACATTGTACCCCTACATATTCACCCCCAAAAAAGGCAGTGTAGTGTAAATAAAAACAAGAGATGGTTTTGACAAGTCCTTTATTAACCACTTCTATACGGGGCCTATTCTGGCACTCCTCTCCTACATGTAAAAATCATAATTTTTTTGCTAGAAAATTACTCAGAACCCCCAAACATTTTATATTTTTTTTTAGCAGACACCCAAAGGAATAAAATGTCGGTCGTTGCAACTTTTTATCTCGCACAGTATTTGCGCAACAATTTTTCAAATGCATTTCATGATTTAGAAAATAACAAAACAGTAAAGTTAGCCCAATTTTTTGTACAATGTGAAAGATTATGTTACGCTGAGTAAATAGATACCCAACATGTTACGCTTTAAAATTTTTTAGAGGTTACATGTTTAGAGTTACAGAGGAGGTCTAGTGCTAGAATTGTTGCTTGCGCTCTTACGCACGTGGCTATACCTCACATGTGTGGTTTGAACAGCGTTTATATATGTGGGTGGGACTTACGTGTGTGTTCGCTTCTGACTGCGAGCTACCGGGGACATGGGCGTTTTAAACTATTAATTTATTTTTATTTGACTTTATTTTTTTTTTTTTACACTTTCTTTTACATTTTTTTAATCACTTTTATTCCTATTACAAGGAATGTAAACATCCCTTGTAATAGGAATCGTTTGTGACAGGTCCTCTTTATGGAGAGATGTGGGGTCAACAAGACCCCACATCTCTCCTCCAGGCTGGAAAGCATGAGATCAGAAAAAAAAATCCACGATCTCATGCTTACCAGCCGCGATGGCGGCTTTGTTTACATCCGCGACCCGGACATGACGTCATAACGTCGCGCCCGGGCCTCCGACGGTCATAGATATGACTGGTGACCATCTGGTCACTGGAAATCTCTATGGTCGTCATTCCGGCGGCGGCAGATTCATTAATTCGAAGCACTGGATGGCGGCGGGAGGGGGGATGTCCCCTCCCGTCACCTGTAAGAACGATCAATCGGCGGAATCTTCGGCTGAAAACAAGGATATTCCCACTGAAAGCCAAAGACATCATATGACGTCTTTGGGCGGGAAGTGGTTAAAAATCTTCCTCCGGTCTTCTCTCTCTAGTGTTCTTCCTCTGGTCTTCTCCCTCCAGTCTTCTTCCTTCAGTCTTCTTCCTCCGGTCTTCTCTGCTGCTGACGCTGTCCATTTTTAAAAAATGTTGGCATGCAAGCTCTGCTCCGGTCAGGTACCAGTGTGCACAGGGCTGTGCGGGGTGGGTGGGGCCAGTTGTGCCTGCGGAGGGCCCCATGGAGGAGGAGGTCAGGATGAAGAAGTCTCCCTTTCTTGCAGCTGCCGCCGGAGATCCTGGTGGAGATGGGACACAGGCTCAGCTGACCCTCCTGGCACTGCTGGTCTTGTGAGAGCTGGGAGAACTGGTGCTTCCCTAGGTGTGTGCGACACTCCCTCCCACCTGTTCCGCTGCACCCCACCTGTCCCTCTGCCCCCCTACCTGTGACACTGCCTCCCATGTGTCCCACTGCCCTCTACCTGTGACACTGTCCCCTATCTGTTCCGCTGCCCCCCACCTGTCCTGCTGTCCCCCTACCTGTGACACTCTCTCCCACCTGTCCCTCTGTCCCTCACCTGAGACACTGCCTCCAATCTGTGATGCTGCCCCCTCCCCCACTTTTCCCACTGCCCTCCACCTGGCCCGTTGCCCCCCTTCCATGGCACTGCCTCCCTCCTGTCCCACTGCTCCCAACCTGTCCCACTCCCTTCCACCTGTCCCACTCCCTCCCACCTATCCCGCTGTCCCCCTACCTGTGACACTGCCTCCCACCTGTTCCACTCTCTCCCACCTGTCCAGCTGTCCCCCTACCTGTGACACTCCCTCCCACCTGTCCCTCTGCCCCCACCTGTGACAATGCCTCTCACCTGCCCCACTGTCCCCCACCTGAGACACTGCTTCTAATCTGTGATGCTGCCCGCTCCCCCACTTTTCCCGCTGCCCCCCTTCAATGACACTTCCCCCTCCTGTTCTGCTGCCCCCCTTCTGTCCCACTGACCTGACCTCCTCCCATGACACTTCCCCTTCCAGTTCTGCTGCCCCCTTTCCCCTCCTAACGCACCGGCCCCCACCTGTCCCCCTGCTCCCTTTCTGTCCCACTACCCCCCCCCCCACCCTGTGGTAGGGGGAGATGGGACTGGAGGAGGAGGACATGGGATGGAGGAGATGGGATTTCAGGAGGACGAAGAGGACATGGGATAGAGAACATCAGATGGAGAAGGAGGGCGTAGGATGCCCAGTGGGCGGATTCGATGGAACAGCAAGTGGGCGGGCCCTGGGTAATGTTGGCGGTCAGGCCAGGGGGGGGGCAGGCCTAAAGCTGCGTAAAGGGCCCCATCATTTCTGGTGGCTGCCCTGCATGTACACATAGGATAACATTGGGGAGAGTTCAGGGACTGCTGAAAAAAACTCCCAACTGCTCCTAAACATGAGTTTAGCAGCTGCAGTGTACATGAGGCCTTAGGTGGCACCACGTTAGAAGAGAAAGAGGCAGTTTTCTCATCCATACCGAGCTGCCAACTACTTATGAAGACTGAGTACAATATTACATAATCTGAATTGACACACTTTTTCCCCATTGCCCATTAAAGTAGGTAAAGTCCTTATTGCCGAGGGGATAGTTCTGAGCATCAGTGCTGTGTAAAATGTTGTAAAATAAAGAAACTCTCCTGAACTCCACAACTGCATAATTATTTAGTCACAGTCTTGCTAGTGATGCAGTTAATTCAATTATGTAACACAATGTAAATTGAACTAGCTTTAAATTTTGTTTGTATATTGGTGCATTTGGTTATAGTGATTCATTTTCCATAACATTTCATTTAGTTTAATTATTCTGTGACATCAGATGTTGACAGCATATAAAGACCAATCAGCCCATCTGCTCTGTGCTTTATTTTCCTCATTGTTTCATAAATACATGCAAGCTGAAAATCATTTTGCACCACAAAGTCACGGAGTGAATTGTTGTGACTGACTAAAATTTACGCAGATTGATAAATATGCCCCTGACGACCCAGGATGAAGCTAATTAACAGCTGTTACTAGCTTCATAGAATGTATTCTGTCAGGGCAGATGACGTGCATTTCAATCATGGATTCAGTTTAGAACTCTTGCTGCTACTTATTTATACCACCTGTACTACTGTTGCCATGTCTGAATAGAAATACCAAAACATAACTAATATGCTCAAAACATACAAAATGTATTGCTTGTACATTATCCATCAATGTAAAACATAGAGACTCAGTCTTTCCATACTACAGGGTGTCCCAAATGTTGCCATACATAGGCAAGATAGAAAATTGTAGCTAATCATACCATTAGAGAAATGCCACACTGGGGCATCATCATTTAAGCAGTGCTTTTTGGCCACTAGCGGGGCGCTTTTAACCCCCTCTAGTGGCCGAAGAAAGGGTTAAAACCGCCCGTGCTGTGGTGCTTCTGAATCGCTTTTCAGACGCTTCCGAATCGCTGCCCATGCATTCTAATAGGCAGGGGCGGTTTAGGAGTGCTGCATACATCGCTCCCAAACCGCCCCAAACATGCTGCTTGCAGGACTTTTTGTAATGTCCCACAAGTGCACCGCCCCAGTGTGAAAGCACTCGGGCTTTCACACTGGGGAGGCATGGGAGGCAGTTTTCTGGCGCTTTACAGGCGCTATTTCTAGCACTAAAACGCCTGAAAACCGCCTTCAGTGTGAAAGGGGTCTTATTTACAAAATATTCATATTATCTACATGTTGGCCACCTCTTTGTACACACACATACATTTCTCCCCCATACATGGCAAACACATTCCAAGATATCTGTTGTTATGCAAGTATATGAATATAAAAAATATAAAATATAATATGAGTTTGTTCATTTTTCCCATGTATGGAGACTTTTCAGACATCCTGTAAAATGACTCAATTATACCCTATGCAGATCTATGCATATTTACATAATTCTTGTTTTCAGCATCAGGGTGGATAGTGATATGTTTTGGGGGTGGGATTGGATGGGGATTGAAATAGGATGGCAGTGGGATAGGGATAAAACAATGATAAACCAGCGCAAGATATCTAAGTGTACAAAAAACAATAGGTGTTTATTGAACATTAATTAAAAAGCAGATGCACTCACAAAAAGACAGTTGCAGAAGCTGTGGGTGTAGTGAGACATTGCGCCGCTGTACCTTCCTAACTGCTCATGTCATCCAACTAGTCTGATGGCGAACTGCTGGGCCAAGCTGCGGAGTGAGCTGCATTGCTCCCCTGCCGGTAGCCACTGACAGAAGCTGGTTCTGGTGCTGACACTTGTGAAGCCCACCCTCTGGGATGTCGTCATCTGATGGCATATGCCCGTAACAGCAGCAGGATAAGGAACTGGAGTTCTCCAAGTTTTCTTAATGGTCATTTAGGGGTTTAAAAGGTTTCCATCTCTACCTTCACTTGTCCCCTATTGGGTAGCTGGGACTCTCTAAGTTCATGCCACCATGTCTATGTTTTTCAGTCCTTTCCACTGCATGCTTTGAAGTCAAAGTGTCACTACCTTATTTGGGAATGTGTGGGGGGGGGGGTTGTGCCCATGACAACTGGAAATCTTATGGAATAGATACAGTATAAGCATACTGTACATTTATTCCATGTTAAAATGATCATTTACATGACTTTATATATATTATATGTATAATCTCATAAAGTGTACTTTGATGGTGGAAACAACAAGTAGAATTTTGGAGAAAAAAAATAGGAATACCCACTTCTTGAAGAAATGGGCAAAAACCAGAGAATAACATAGACACATGGGATTTCCACAGTTAATGATGCATTATGTAGATATAGTGTTATGGTCCAGGGTCAGACTCGGAGACCAGTAGCTAAAGCAGTGGTGAGGCTCCCATTAAGCAGCTGGAATAGTACACAAAGAGGTTACCCTGGTGGATTACGTGGACTCACCTGAGGCATGGGGTCTAAGCACTAAACAATATTCACCAGTGCTCTTGATGTTGGAGATGGATTTTGCTGCATGTTAGTACCAGGTCACGGTTCTCAGGATCGCCCCAAAAGGAGGTGAGCAAGTCGGGGTCCAGTAACAGATACAGTGTCTTAAAAAAGTATTCATACCCCTTGAAATTTTCCACATTTTGTCATGTTAAAAACCAAAAACGTAAATGCATTTTATTGGAATTTTATGTAAGTGGCACATGATTGTGAAGTGGAAGGAAATTGATAAATGGTTTTCAAATTTTTTTACAAGTAAATATGTGAAAAGTGTGGCGTGCATTTGTATTCAGCTCCTCTGAGTCAATACTATATAGAACCACCTTTTTTTTTTTGCAATTAAAGCTGCAAACCTTTTTGGGGATGTCTCTACCAGCTTTGGGCATCTATAGACTGACATTTTTGCCCATTCTTCTATGCAAAACAGCAAGCTCTGTCAGATTGGATGGAGAGCATCTATGAAAAGCAATTGTCAAGTCTTGCCACAGATTCTCAATTGGATTTAGGTCTGGACTTTGACTGGGCCATTTTAACACATGAATATGCTTTGATCTAAACCATTCCATTGTAGCTCTGGCTGTAATTTAGGGTCATTGTCCTTCTGGAAGGTAAACCTCCATCCCAGTCTTAAGTCTTTTGCAGACTCTGACAGGTTTTCTTCTAAGATTTCCTTGTATTTGGCTCTATCTTCCCATCAACTCTGACCAACTTTCCTGAAAGAATCCTTACAACATGATGCTGCCACCACCATGTTTCATGGTGGGGATGGTCTGTTCAGGGTGATGTGCAGTGTTAGTAAAAGACCCACAATGTGTGGTGAAAAACTATAGTGCTAATAGCGCTAATATGCATTCACACGAATACATACTCTCAAAATAATGAAATCGCTCTAATTAGTGCCCAAGCGGAATTCACTTTAGCACTGGGTAAAAAATACTCCCAAAATAAATTCACTATATCTCCCAGACAACAGGCAGTGCCCAAACCATGACTCTTGCTAGAACCTGGAGAATTGCACGTGGAAATAATGTTTAGAGCACGATATGATCTCCTAAATGGTACTTAAATATGTGGTATATTGTTTAAAGATAATCTGCTTTTAAACTGCTATCTTTAAAAGTTTGAGAAGCGATACATTCCCTGTCTCTGTACAACTATGTGCCAGCACAACTGAGCATGCTCAGACATGCAGACTACTCTTATTTTAACTCCCATGCCTATTTTACAGGGCGCTATAGTAATTACCAAAATTAGCGCTGGGATAAAATGCGTTTTTGAGAGTAAAATTTGCGCTATATAGCCCAATGCAAGTTTCAGCCATTGATTACAATGGTACAATTGTAGCTTCCCCAAATAAATACGTTTAATGTTAAGATAAACTGTATCTTTCTCTGTAAATTATCCTTGCAACAATGTTGCTTCTTCTTCATCTATTTTGTTTTTAAGAATGCTAGAATGTGGAATGTTTTCATGTTTTGGTAAAATATATCTTTCTCTGTTTCTCTCACTTGTTGCTGTCCATCTCACAAAAATCTTTACCCGAACTCACACAGGTGTATTTACAAACCACAAACAATACCATTGCTGATGCAAATTTAAAATGAGTCACAATTTTGTGTGTTGTTTAGTATTTCCAAATGATTATAATTTGAGCCCAAAAAATGGGATATGTGTACCAACATCATAAATAAAAATGTGATTCCCAAAATTCAGAGGGTAACATCACTATTCTACACTCACACATGAAGAATCACCAAATATTACAGAATAAATCCAGAAGAATAACTTCTGACTAATGTAATTCCACCACCTATATGTCCAAAGAAATGCAGTATTTATGTGTATTTCTGTTTAGGAGGGCTCCACATGTGGCAGCACAGTGGCTAATAGGTTAGCACTTCTGCCTAGTAGCACTGAGGTTCTTGGTTCGAATCCCAAACATGCCACCTCATGTAGAGAAGGTGTCTGTTCTCCCCATGTTGGGAAACATAGCTTCTGACTCAGGTCCTTCTATAAACTATGTCTAAATGTAGCATTTATGTGTAGAATGGTTCCATCGCCATTGAAAATCATGTCATATGTTTTCCATGGGCAAGGACTATAATCAGCCCTAACATTTCCCCACCAGAACTAATTGCAGCCTCCTACCAAGCCTAAAACCACAAAATGACAGCTGTTTATTTCTCAGTATGCTGACAGTAATCAGCCATAACTAGCCTTTAAAATAGCTGGCATATGCCAGAAACAGGTTGTTTAATGGCTCTCTGGCATCCACAGTACAGCAGCATTGATCAATGTCTTACACCCCTTAGGACTGTTTCACACCATAAAGATGCAGGCTACATATATGTGGCAGCACAGTTGCTAACTGGTTAGCACTTAGCTACCTAGCAGCACTGAGGTTCTTGGTTCGAGTCCCAATCCTGCTACCTGGCTATTGGTTTGTATGTCCTTCCTATTTTGTGGTAGTAAAGTTTCTTTTTCTACAGTGATTACATTTTTGATGGGTTTGACATAATGGAACCCCAAGAAATAATGTTATAAATTAAGTGTGGGTTTGCACCAAATCTAGAATTGTGGTGTTTTAGGGCATATATGTATGTATAAGTCTGGTGTGATCCTGCACACATATTTTAATGGATAAGATGTGAGGGGGTGCGCATATGAGGACCATATGGTCCAATAGAATGTGCAATAGTATTGACGTATTCCTATAAACCAATACCTCTATATTCATAATAAAGTGCAATGTTCCATACTGAGATAAATACAATCCATATACAATATACAATATTATACATATACAATCCATATACATAATAATTGTAAACAAAAAAAGTGAGAAAATCAATAAAGAATTAATGACAAGTCCTAGTGCATTTGTCTCTTCTATGCTGGTTATCTTCTAAATGGCATCAATAGTGAACAGTCCATCACCAACTGGAAATAATACACCCAATGTGCTCCATATGTGGGTTCAGCTTACCAGATAGAAGTGACCTCTTTAATTAAAAAGCAGGTCAAGTAACGCTTTTAGCAAGGTAAACTTGCCCAATGAAGGAAACTGTTAAGGAAAAAATCCCTCCTCTGCAAGACCATGGATGGGGTATGTGATAAAAAATATAAAAGGGAAACCAATAGTGTAATCCTGTTTATTTTAAACATCAAGTAAAAAACAAAGCCAAGTGGCTGCTTACATATATCGTGCCTTAGCCTGGCACTGAGGCTACTCGCATGTGTCTGGATCTAATGGTGCTTCTCAGCTCGCACTTGCTGCTGGCATACATTCCACCGTCCAGCACGATCAAACAAAGGTACCAGAAGTGACGTGACCAAGAAGCGCCTCGACGTACGTTTTTTTATTGCTACGTCATCAGGAAGCGTTCTTGGTAACTGTATTGCATAGAACTATATAGTGTGGATCAATACCACGCTCAGGGAGGAGATTTTAAAACAATTTCAATGCCAGTATATCGCTACTTTTGGACTAACAGCCCCGATCTATTTAGATCCGAGTGTCTCCATTCTTGTATACGTGTAATTCGCTATATAGAAAAATACATTTAAAAAAAATATGAGATCAGTACTTAATATACATACTTTTAAAAAACAAATAATATAAAAAAACAGGACAATAATAAATATAAAATTCCATAAATCAATTGAAGAGACTTAATATTAGTTTTAAAATGTTCAATCTAGACTAGAATAGAATTATTTAATTGCTTTTTACATCATAAAAAAGGGGAGTTGCTTTGCATATTATATAATTTGTAATCACTCCTACTGTATAGTTGGACCTAATAATGTCAATCATTGGCCAAAAAACAGTTAAGCTCCAGCTCAATATTCATACCTGTTGGCTGCATGGTTTCCAGTCGATACAATCACTGGGTTTCATTTTGGGAGACTGTCCTAGTATCCTGGGATGTACATCCATTGTCAATCACGCCGCCCGATGGACCCGAAAAAAATAGAAAAAATCTGAAAAACTCCGCCTCCATGGGAGGCCTCCCGGAGACTGCTGTCTTTTGGCTTTACATCCGCTGATGTAACCGGATTACCCTGCCTCATCTGACATCACATGACTGCAGAAGGGGGCAGGGTCACTCGATTACATCACTGGGTGGCCCCGCCCCTGCCTATATAACAGCTAAGAGACAGCAGTCACCAGGAGGCCTCCCATGAGGCAGAGATTTTTTATTTTTTCTATTTTTTTGGTCCATCGGATGGATGGACATCGTGGGACACATTTTTTTTCTTTTTTAATAAAGGATTTGTCAAAAAACTCTCTGTTGTGGTCTTTACTTTTTGGCACTTTTTTTGGTGCATGCGTAGGGGTACAATGTACCCGATACCCATTCACATAAGGGGGGGGGCCGGGATCTGGGGGCCTCCTTGTTAAAGATTCAATGGTGTAGTCGGCAACAGTTCTCGTACTCTGTTTGACGGACACGAGGCACTTGGCAGCAGAAGCGGAGCATACGGGAACGTCAAATACCCTTTTAAACGAAGCCACAAACTCAGGGTAGCTCAAGACAACAGGTTTTTGCATCTCCCATAGAGGGTTTGCCCAGGCCAAGGCTCTCTCAGAAAGCAAAGATATCACGAAACCTACTTTGCTTCTGTCTGTGGGAAACGTATGGGACAGCATCTCAAAGTATATCTCAACCTGGTTGAGAAACCCTCTGCATTGGACTAGATCGCCCCCAGACATACACAGTGGAGCGGAACCAGACATACCTCTTATAGAGGTAATGCTCAAGGTGCCTGCACAGAGACTGGAGCAGCAGCAGGGTTGGCCTGCAACATAGGTTGTACTGGGGCGGCCACAGTGGGAGATTCCAGGTGAGCCGTGCGACTCAGGAGCATTTGTAATGCCATGGCAAACTGATCCATGCGGTGATCTAGTTCATCCAATCTGGAAAAAATATTACCAACAAGTGGATTGACTGCATCTTCTGAATTAATGGCCTTCGCCTACTGTCAGAAACAATGAAATCAGGCCGAGACAGAAGTACAGTTAAATCACACTTGTTTAATAATAAAAGTAAAAAGAATAAACATAGTCAAAACCTAGCCAAAGTTCAGTAACTGGAACGGATAGTCAGCCAAGCCAGAAGTCAGGGATCAATGTAGTGGGACAGCAAGCAGGATCTGGAGCCAGAAGGGATGTCAGCAAAGCAAGTCTTGAACAGGATCACAGGAGATTCTGTGATGTTGACCAAGACGAAGGCAGAGATCCTCTGGACTGGATGGCTTAAGTAGGCAGGACTGACCAGCAAGATATCATCAACAGATGAGTAACTGTGGAGAGATAGGAGCTGGTAATTAGCCGACAGCTGATCGGCCAGCTCAGAGAAGGAAGGGCTGAGCCCAGCCCTGAAAACTTGTTATTTGTGCTTTCAATGTATGTACAACAACAGCATGTTGTTCAGTCCAACACCAGTCGGCAGCTTGGTGCAGAAACTGACAGAGTGGAGATGTTATCTCACTGTAGTGATGAACGAACTTCAAGAGGTAATTGGTCATGCCAAGAAACCTTTGCAATCCATGTTTTTCCTCTGGAGCAGACATTTGGCAGATGGCTTTGTTTTTTTCTGGGTCAGGCTTGATATCTTTATCGGTGAGAAGTTGTCCAACATATGGCACCTCTGAGACCCTGAAGCAACATTTAGTAGGGTTGAGCTGCATATTGATGGCTCTGACACGATTTAGTATGCATTTAAGACATTTGTCATGTTCCTCAACAGAGGATCCCCAAATCAAGATATCATCCATGAATATTTCACATGGCTGTCCAGCAAAGAGCTGTTCCATACATCTCTGAAAGACATTGCTTCCAGTTGAAATTCCATATCTTATCCGTAGGCATTTAAAATGTATCTCCTATATGGGGTCAGAGGGATTTGCCAGAATCCACATTTTGCATCTAGAATGCTGAAGACCTTTGCCTGTGGCATATCAGCGATCACTTGCTCTAGAGTTTTTAATGGGTGATAAGGCCTCAGGAGAGCCTTATTAGGTGCACAGGATCAATGCATATGTGGACAGTGCCATCTTTCTTGACTACTGCTGCCATAGCAGACACCCAGGGGGTAGCCTCCTGCACTGGTGCAATGATGCCTAGTCTAGTCATCCTTTCTAACTCTTGCAAGACATTGTCTTTTATATGTATATAATGGTGTTCCGCGCTTAGGACGGGCTTATAACCGAACTGCAGCCCCCCTAAAAGAGAAAGCACCAATGGTGCAATCCAATAATAGTGTAGTCTAAAGAAATAGGGGATTGGCGCTGTTCACTGATAGAGAATGATAATGAATAAATCAATAAACTATACAAACTGCTAACAAAAGGAAAACATAACCCCTCAATGTTGGGTGGATAAAACGTGTAACACAATGTAAATAATTGTTAAAAAATGGATATATGTGCTAAGAATGGTCAAAGGATGTGCAGAATACCTAAGTTGCAAAAGTTGTTATCACAAAATAAAATTGGTAAATAAAACACCAAGCATTAACAAAGCTTTTTATATATATATATTTTTTAATATATTTTTTAATAATTGATCTGGTTGCTTGGACTCTCATTTTCTTTTTGGTTTTTTCACCTTTTTGTTTTTTGTGCACTTAGATTGTCTGCACATCACATGCCGATTATTATACATATTTCCACATTTTTTATATATATTCTTACATTTTTTATATATATTCTTACATTTTTTCACATATAAATTTTCCAACACGATTCAGCTTTACCAGTACACATATTTATTTCCAGTGGGCAACACGGTGTTTTGCCCTCTTTTTTAGGTATATCCACTCATATCTTTCATTGCACACATACATTTTTTTTTTTTTTATATACACCTGATTGATCATTCACCTTTGTTAATGCTTGGTGTTTTATTTACCAATTTTATTTTGTGATAACAACTTTTGCAACTTAGGTATTCTGCACATCCTTTGACCATTCTTAGCACATATATCCATTTTTTAACAATTATTTACATTGTGTTACACGTTTTATCCACCCAACATTGAGGGGTTATGTTTTCCTTTTGTTAGCAGTTTGTATAGTTTATTGATTTATTCATTATCATTCTCTATCAGTGAACAGCGCCAATCCCCTATTTCTTTAGACTACATTGTCTTTTATAGCCATTGGGATCCTCCAAGGGGCACACACAGTAGCCTGTACCGTTTCATCCAGGCACATGTGATACATGACTGGAAGCTTACCAACAGTGTAATTTCGAAATAAGTCCTCAAAAGCATTCATCTCAGCAGCCTGTTGTTGTACTGCATGTACTTCTGGTCTGAGTTGGATTAGATTTAAACACATGCTATCTGGTAAGCCTAGCAGGCTCTTAACATTTTTATCCACAATGTGGAATAGCAGCCTGTCCCCTGATAGATCCAAGGTAGAAGTGCCCAGTGTCTGAATTTTTTTACTGACATAAGCTATCAGGTTTACTTTATTTGACTCATCAATTTCAGCTTTGGTGTCAATGTTAACTTGACCTACCCACAATGCCCATTAACTCCCGTGAACATCAGGAGAACAGAACTGAATTGTGGGAAGATTATAAAAGGTCTCGGCACGGCCATCTTAGCTCTCTTGGACACGCGTGGCCAGCCTGGGAGGATCTGTGTGAGGTCTCCAGCACAGCGTGGCCTACCTCCACGGAAGAGCGATCCGAGCAGCGATACTGCGACACACCAGTGAACTGGGCTGACGGGGGGGCAAGACTGGGAAGGAGCCAGAGGAGCCATCTGAGAGTTCCGGAGTGTCTCGATGTGTGGAGCGGAACAGTGCAGAGGTGCCAGCCGGAGACAGGACCCTGTACATCAGAGCAGAACCTTCAGTGCAACACTGACCTGGTTGGGTGAGAGGGCTGTTGCCCAAAAGCTTCCTTGATGCACTTTTACACATTCATCTGTACAATACAGAGTTGCTGGAAACCATAGTCCCACAAGCAAAGTCAAGAGGATTAAATTGAGTTAAAACTAGGCCTCGGGCCTGTGTCTCATTGAGGAGTTGGTATTGTGTCATTGATATCAGAGATAGCTGCAGTACTGCTTCATCATAACTTTGATTAAATATCCAGCTTGCTTTTATCGGGAATAACTAACCATTGGATTACAAATTCACTTTGTTCATTGCTAGCAGAAGAAAGAAGAAAAGAAGGACTGTCTAACAAAACACAAGGCTTTGTGTTTATTGCCATATTAAGTTTTCTGTGATATCAGATAATGGGAGCTCCCTAAATATTGTATTATACTTTACCAAATTAGTCTTTGATTTAATTATAGTTACAAAGCGTGCAAAGGATAGAACAGTGCTCATAGTGAAATCAGTTCACTCTGCTATTTATCCTATTTTCCTTTATACATTATTATTAAAGTGAATTCAACCACTTCAAGCTTAAATCTGTTGACTGTCTTGTTACGTTGACTTGACAGTACAACTATTGTAGTAAATATAATATATAGTATAAGTAAATACAGTAAACAAAGTTCTTGTTTAAGTATTCCTGTGTGGAGTGTTGCTTCATTTGAATTGCTGACCAGGTCGAAGCTGGAGGTTAAAGGTTCAGACAAAAGGTATATTATATTGTATATTGTGAAATTGTCTAAGTTTTTACCACATACTACTTTATACCACAGCTGTGTCAAGGGGACTGAGAGAAATCAAAGGGGTACCAAAGCAGAGTACAGGCCAAATCAAAATACAGCAGCTCCTGCGGGGGTCAGTGCTACATGTTTTATAGCAGAAAGTAAAAAATATTGTTTTTTTTTCCAAAATTGTCGGTCTTTTTTTGTTTATAGAGCACAAAATAAAAGTATAGTTAAAGTATACAAATGATTTTTTTAATATATATATATATATATATACACACACACACACACACAGTATCTCACAAAAGTGAGCACACCCCTCACATTTTTGTATATATTTTATTATATCTTTTCATGTGACAACACTGAAGAAATTACAATTTGCTACAATGTAAAGTAGTAAGTGTACAGCTTGTATAACAGTGTAAATTTGCTGTCCCCTCAAAATAGCTCAACACACAGCCATTAATGTCGAAACTGCTGGCAACAAAAAGTGAGTACACCCCTAAGTGAAAATATCCAAATTGGGCCCAATTAGCCATTTTCCCTCCCCGATGTCATGTGACTCATTAGTGTTACAAGGTCTCAGGTGTGAATGGGGAGCAGGTGTGTTAAATTTGGTGTTAGCGCTCTCACTCTTATGCTAATCACTGGAATTTCAACATGGCACCTCATGAAACAGAACTCTGAGGATGCGAAAGAAAGAATTGTTGCTCTACATAAAGATGGCCTAGGCTATAAGAAGATTGCCAAGACCCTGAAACTGAGCTTTAGCATTGTGGCAAGACCATACAGAGGTTTAACAGGACAGGTTGTACTCAGAACAGACCTCGCCATGGTCGACCAAAGAGATTGAGTGCACGTGCTCAGCATCATATCCAGAGGTTGTCTTTGGGAAATAGACGTATGAGTGCTGCCAGCATTGCTGCAGGGGTTGAAGGGGTGGGGGGTCAGCCTGTCAGTGCTCAGACCATACGCCGCACGCTGCATCAAATTGGTCTGCATGGCTGTTGTCGCAGAAGGAAGTCTCTTCTAAAGATGATGCACAAGAAAACCTGCAAACAGTTTGCTGAAGACAAGAAGACTAAGGACATGGATTACTGGAACCATGTCCTGTGGTCTGATGAGACCAAGATAAACTTATTTGGTTCAGATGGTGTCAAGCGTGTGTGGCGGCAACCAGGTGAGGAGTACAAAGACAAGTGTGTCTTGTCTACAGTCAAGCATGGTGGTGGGAGTGTCATGGTCTGGGGTTGCATGAGTGCTGCTGGCACTGGGGAGCTACAGTTCATTGAAGGAACCATGAATGCCAACATGTACTGTGACATACTGAAGCAGAGCATGATCCCCTACCTTCGGAGACTGGGCAGTATTCCAACATGATAACGACCCCAAACACACCTCCAAGATGACCACTGCCTTGCTAAAGAAGATGAAGGCAAAGGTGATGGACTGGCCAAGCATGTCTCGAGACCTAAACTCTATTGAGCATCTGTGGGGCATCCTCAAGTGGAAGGTGGAGGAGCGCAAGGTCTCTAACATCCACCAGCTCTGTGATGTTGTCATGGAGGAGTGAAAGAGCACTTCAGTGACAACCTATGAAGCTCTGGTGAACTTCATTCTCAAGAGGATTAAGGCAGTGCTGGAAAATAATGGTGGCCACACAAATTATTGACACTTTGGGCCAAATTTGGACATTTTCACTTAGGGGTGTACTCACTTTTGATGCCAGTGGTTTAGACATTAATGGCTGTGTGTTGAGTTATTTTGAGGGGAAAGTAAATTCACACTGTTATACAAGCTGTACACTCAGTAATTTACATTGTAGCAAAGTGTCATTTCTTCAGTGTTGTCACATGAAAAGATGTAATAAAATATTTACAAAAATTTGAGGGGTGTATGTGGGTGTATATATATATACATACATACATACATACATACATACATATACATACACACACACACACACACACACTGTGTAGATATAGTATTTCATTTCCTCTAGGTGTAAATTAATATTTTAAATCGCTATGTGAAATTCTATTTCCTAGTTAAAATTTTACATTTAGTTGCTGCTACCATGAATTAGGAAACCACCCAAACCTCCCATTTAGACTCCCATAGGCATTCTACATATTTTAGAGAAACTGACATAAGTGTAGCTTTGTCATTAATTATACCAAGGTTAATCATCAGGAAATTCTGAATAAACTCAGGATAGACATTTCTTATCCTTGGATGCCATTTGGTGGCATTGGTACATAAATAAATACAGGCTTGATAATTAAACAAATCCACTAATAGGAATGAGGTTACACCTTCTGGGCCACCCTCTGGCATGTTTTTATAACTATATTGTCTTCGCAATATAAAAATACAAGTCAGGTAGACACACTGGAGGACACCGATCATCAGACCATCAAAGGAGACATCATCACACTCATCATCAACAGGACACTCATCATCTGGCGCAAGCCCATCATATAAAGATCGCATCATCTCAAGGATCGTCTCTTCTAGATCTGACTCCTCATTAAAGCTGAGCCAGACACCATTTTGGGAAGGCAAACTTCACCCAGTAAACAGCAGCCATCTTCGGAGAGCCTGGCAGTGACCATTTTAAAACAAATAGCCATTTTTAAGGGTAACTATATTTTCCACATTTATTACTTTTTTTTTTTTTGTATGGAAGTATTTTATGCTAGTTGATTTGCTACCCCACCGACATCCTAACACCTAACAAATTTTAATTGGCTGTATTGGCATAACTTTATATGTACATCTAGAATTTGGGAAATTTGGGGAAACATTTAGTTTAATTCAATAGATACACTAAGGCTTTAAGCAATTTATTGAAAATTGTAGTGTCTGTCTACCTATTAATCAGACTGTTAGTGGTGTTTGTATACGACTTATTGTGATAAATATATATTTATTTTTGAAAATCTGCAGACTCCCCCCCCCCTCATTGGGTAAGACACAGCCAGTGAGTCAATGAGGAAAGAGCGGGGGGCAGGGCCGAGCTGAAGCTATGTGTGTCTTATGGATGCATAGAGCAGCTTGCTATGTTAGTGCACCTATACACAAAATGAGATTTATTTTTTACAATATGTGTAGTGCATATGTGTATGTAATTTGTGTGTGTGGAAGGGGGAAGTGGTTATTTTTTCTGTTTTGTTTTTTTCCCCAGTGGTGGCAGACCCCTGAAATTTCACTTTTAATTTAGAGAAAGATTGAGGACACAAAGTCCTCAATCTTTCTCCCCTCTGCAGCCACACACTCACAAACATTGATCGTGGAATTGCTTAGTAAAAAGAGGTTCTGTGTTCATTCACAAAGTGAACACATAGAAACATCATTCATGTTATCTATCTCTTTGTGTATGAACAACACGGTGCTTAGTACTGAGTGGGGAGGTGCTTAGTGCTGGGTGGGGAGGTGGTTCAGATTTTTAATGAATGGCTATTTAATCAGCATAGTATAGATTACCCTTCTGCTATAAATTCTATAAGTTCTTAAACCCACAGCAGAAGGGAATGCAGCTGACATAAGGCTTGCTGAGCTTGTCAGCTGCAAGTAATTCTGTTCTGCCATAGGTCTTACATTGGAGGCAGCAAAGGGGTTAATGAGAGCTTCATATAAATTAGCCAGCAACAGGAGAGTTTTGCATCAGCAATAACAAGGACAGACAAAATGATTGTTTCTATCTGCCAGTCAAAGCAGGTCCATTACCGTTTCATAGTAAAAACATGTGTTGCTGCTAAAGCTACCTCAGAGAGTAGTCCTGGGGGGCCTTACAGCTCCCAATCTACCAACAGTTCTGGAGGAACTTGTTGTGGTTCTGCCCAAGGGCTGGATGCTGACAGCCTGGACAGCTGCTCCCTACTGGAATTCCCATTCCATGGAGTCTTAGGATTCTGCCTCGTAGCTCAAATATCCATCCCTGAAGTCAGGAAAATCCTTTCTGCTGTTGGTGTGAAGATTTTCACAATAAATGCCAGCTTGACAGGCTGGGGAGTATTTCTGGCCACTATGTTGTTACTAAGGACTTGGTTGCCAGAGGAAAGTAATCTTTCATTCAACATACTGAAATTTAAAGTGACTTAGTTATCCCTTCAATGCTGGACCTCTTGGGTCATCCAACCCAAATTCATTTGGAGAGTGTCACAGTGGTGGCTTGCGTCAACCATTAGGGAGGAACCAGGGAGGACCTAAGACCTCATTAGACTCCTGGCAGACCCCCTTGGGCTCTTGAAGATTTACCAGGTTTTGTCCCAATGACCAGTTTCCTATCCAGCTGCATTGTCGCTGGCTTTAAAGACATGACTGTTGAATCCCAGATCCAAAAAGATTGGGCAGCATTATTATTTATGGTACTGCAGCCAATGCCTGGGGAGGTGTGCCCAGAAGGTGGATGAAAAGTACATAAATAGGCTGAGCTGTAGAACAGCAATGTCTTCCTGTCTAGGGGATTCCACCTGTTTAGGTGGTGGGTTGCTACCCCCTACTTCCAGCTATACCGCTGTTTCAAGTTGCTCTTCATTGAGGTCTCAGCTGTGGCAGAGCTGGGGGGCCTACATCTGAGAGGGTTTTGGACACTCTAATATTTTACCTAAGGATCCAGTCCGCATAGCTTCACTGGAAGGCACCTAGAGAAAGCTGAATGGGCACAGCTTCTCGCCTTGCCTTGTGAGTACTGCTTTCTTGCAAGATCCTGGTGACCGTGTACTATTAGGATTGCTGGTCCTCATAGTTCCTCTACTGAGAGGAAAACACCAACCAGTCGCCTCTGGTTTGTAAAAAGACTTTGAGCTAAATAGTTCCTCTCCTGAGAGGTACATACATTGGTCTTTTTTAGTTTATTGTGGAAGGACTGTCTTTTTAAACTGGCTCAAGTAGTTCACCTCTTAAGGAGTATATACCTCTGTTCCCTACTAGTCTCCCACAGACTGCATTCTGGACTGTGCAGAAAAATTGTTTCTGAAGTTTACAACATAGTGAAGCGTGTCCTCTTGTTTCTGTTAGTGGCTCTGGAGTATCCCATAATGCCTTACATACCATCCAAGTTACCTAAATTAAAACCACGAAAAGACATCCCCTAGACTGCTTTGTGTGTTTGTGCCTGGACTGTATTTGTTGGCAGACTTTGCATTAGTGAGGTAGAACTCTGATCATCATCATCATCATCTGTGCTGAAAATGTACAGACTGTGCCTGTGACCATCATCAGCCAGCGGTCCTTATGAGGGTAGCGATACATTTATTTAATTGTTTTCAAACTGATGTCTATAGTGTTATTTTTACTATGTACATTTTTTGTTTTACACATTTCATACCTGGCAAAGGATTCCCAGAGCACTACTGGTTATCTACAAAGAGAGCAAGGAGAAGCTCCCCACCCTGAGGCTTGCTCTGAAACTTCAAACCGACTCATCTGGGATATGTTACTTAACTCACTTCACTAACTCACTTACAGTATGTGTGAAAATTTTAGCTTGAGCTACATAGCACAAGAAACAACAGTTTTTTGTACAAGAATGGAACTAAAATAGATAGAGGAAAATGTGATAAGGAACCTAAATTCCCACCTTTTAGATAAATAAACAGAATATTAATATGCAATATTTTCTATTTACCTGACTAAAAAGCTTTTCTACATCTATTTTCCAGCTCTGACAGTAATAAAAAAATAAAGATGATATGTTCAAAACCAGTATACTATCAGTATCTAAAAATAAAATTGCACCATCTCTGCCCAGTTTGTATCTGAAATAATTTTATTGTGTTGTTCTGTTGATACATACTAATAAATACTGTACTTTGTTTTTATATGGATAATCTTCAGTAAAAGTAGTGTATCTGTCTGCTATTGAGAGTGCAGTCAGGTTATATATTTCTCCTGGCAGTAGATTGAAAAGGCTGTGTGACTCATTGGGCCTCTAGGTCAAGACAGAGTTCTGCTTAACCGATTCAGCCCCGGAAGATCTTACCCCCTTCCTGATCAGAGCACTTTGAGATTTGGCACTCATCGCTTTAACTGGCAATTGCGCAGTTGTGCGAAGTTGCACCCAAACAAAATTGACGTTCTTTTATCCCACAAATAGAGCTTTCTTTTGGTGGTATTTGATCACCTCTGCGTTTTTTATTTTTTGCGCTATAAACAAAAAAATAGCAATATTTTTTTACGTTTTGCTATAATAAATATCCCCCAAAATGATATATAAAAAAACTTTTTTTTTTTCCTCAGTTTAGGCCGAAATGTATTCTTATACATACTTAGGGTAAAAAAAAATTGCAATAAGCGTATATTGATTGGTTTGCACACAATTTATAGCGTCTACAAAATAGGGGATAGTTTTATGGCATTTTTATTTAAAATTTTTTTTTATTAGTAATGGCAGCGATCTGCGATTTTTTTATCGAGACTGTGACATTATGGCGGACAGATGGGACACTTTTGACACTATTTTGGGACCATTGTCATTTATACAGTGATCAGTGCTATAAAAATGCATTGATTACTGTGTAAATTACACTGGCAGTGAAGAGGTTAACCACTAGGGGGCGGTGAAGGGGTTACGTTTGTCCTAAGGAGTGATTCTAACTGTGAGGGGGCTGGGCTTCAACACACAGGACAGTGATCACTGCTCTCGATGACAGAGAGCAGTGATCTCTGTCCTGTCACTAAACAATAAAAGAAGGGACCCCCTAATGGTGGACTTTTGAGGCACTTGAAAAAAATTACTACAATATAATAATACCAATATAATTTATTAAATTTCAATATTAAAAATAATAATAGTGTAACAAATATTGTATGGAATGCATAATAGACATTTTTACATGTATATACACAGTTTCAGAAGTACTCTTGCACACGGCGCGTTTCGGAGTAAATATACCTCCTTCCTCAGGGGTGGGTGTAAGTTAGAGACATTTCTATTCTAAAAAAGGGTATATAGGAAAAAGATAGAGATGTATGTCAACATTCAAAGATATATATAGGTATGACAATATAGTTTAATCACCATGTTTTTTTACTCTTACATTATTGCAGTGTATTGCTGACTCAGCATTCCATATAACTATGAATTAAAAACAACAGCAGGGACACAGTCTGTCTACCATAAAGATTCTTGGTTCCAAAAGTGAGCAATGGTTTTCAATTGCTAGAAAATTATTTTGTATACATATTACGATGAAAAATTCATTCAAAAAATAGTGAGGGAGGGGGGTTAGATCCTCCCTTGGCCTTCCAAAAAAGAGGAAGGGAGGCCAGTAGGGGGCGTAAGGATAAAGTATTTATGAGAATATACTGAGGCCGAAAGTCAGATCCTGCAAAAAAACATAATAGAAAGAATGTGTCATATTTGCTAGAGATTACAAACACTGTTTTTATTTATTTTATTTATATTTATATTTTAGTAGAGGTGGTTCTTTTGTGTGCAAATGGTAAATCATACCTGAAGGTTATTTAGCAGCCCAGCTACTAATGTTGCTAGTGTATAGGTGGTAACTATAAAAATGAAAGATCACCTGTTTAGTTAATTGGTAATTTTTAAATCTTATATACAGACATCACAGATGCGCTAACATGTTTACTATTTTATTATAATCTTTAGAAACAGGATAGGTTCGTTTATTGTGATTAGTTACCAATTACTGGGAAATGAAAAAGCACTGAGGTTTAATAAAACACTCTTAGTGATATTCTCAATTACTTTAGTCTTCCAAAATGGAATAGCAGCATTCTCTTAATTTTAGATAGCATTTTGGTATGACATTAGAGTGGCACACAAATGGAGTGGTAATAATCAAGGAACGGAAGAGATGTCTTACCTGAATATTCCAAGGATAAGCAAACTTCTAACAGCACAGACCGGTGTCGTACAACAGAATGTGATAGACACTCGGCTTGCTAGAGTACTGTCAGTATAAAAGCCCTCTTACTACCAATCAGCTGTTGCTGCTAATTTCAACAGCTGATGGTGTGGGAGGGAGAGGAGGCAGTGTTTTGCCAGGTGTGGCCCCCCGGGTTGAGTGCGCGCCGCCTCGCTCATGATGCGCATGCGCGAACCCTCACGCACGTCAGAGCGGGGCCGCCCACTCCACCCGCCGACACAGTAAGCTTCCCCAGTGGACTGCGCATGTCCGTTGGGGTCCCAATATGGGAAACAGTCACAAGCTGTGGGAAGCTAACTGTGTCGGCAGGTGAAGTGGGCGCATCATGAGCGAGGCGGTGCGCACTCAACCCGGAGTTTAGCTTACTACTGGATGTGATACAAAAAAATACAGTAAGCTGCCGTTCCACAACAGAATTTCTGTCCTGTCACTAGGCAGAATGGGGAAATTCTTTGTTTACAAAACACAATCACGGGCAACCGGCGGACATCGACTCCACGGGACCCGAGGTCACGATCGTGGAGACCGCGGGGTGCAAACGCGTGCCCATGACACCACGTCTTACAGGGGACGTACCTGTACGCCCTTTTGCCTAGCAGTGCCATTCTGCTGACGTAAATCGGCGTGCGTTGGTCGGCAAGCAATCAAGAAAGACAAGCATCAGTCCCATTTGATATGGGACTCGTTTAAATCCCATGCCCGTATGTTATTGTCCCAATGAATCTCTAGATATAAGGGGACCTCTACCCAGGTGCTCAAACAGGCTGAACAAAGAATGGCTGAGGTATAGAAGGCCTTTTCTGATAACCCCACACCAGATGCGGCAAATTAGGTGAAATTGCAAGCCCGCATAGTGAATAGTCTTCACTTTGAGAAAGCAGAAAGGAAAATCTTTTACAGCAAACAAAAGGTATACGAGTATGGGGAGCATGCAGGGCGTTTATTGGCCTACCTGCCACATTTGGAACACAAACTACCCACTGTGGTCTCCCTGCGAGATGCAGCTGGCACTTTGACTCGCGACCCGGACAGAGTGGCCGGTGAATTTTGCTCCTTTTACACATCCCTATACTCGTCCACCACCAATAACTCTGGAGAGGATATAGCGGACTTTCTATCCACAGTTGACTTTCCTCAGCTAACCTCTGCTCAAATTGAGATGTTGGAGACCTTCATTTCTAAAGATGATATTGCAGAAGCAATGTCCCATCTCGCCCCTTCCAAAGCCCCTGGTTCAGAAGGCCTCCCCCTTGAATTTTATACAAACTATAGTGAGATCTTAGTCCCCAAGCTACATGAGCTGTTTACACACATATTTAAGTCAGGCTCCCTCCCAAAATCTATGAGCGAGGTATTCATTGTACTTATACCCAAACCAGGCAAGGATCCAGAACTCCCCAAATCATACCACCCAATCTCCTTTCTACAACTAGACATTAAGATATTGGTCAAGGTCCTGCACTGAGGCTTAATAAGGTGATTCTGAATCTCATCCATCCCAACCAAACTGGGTTTATGCCTGCGAAAAAACACAGCATTTAATCTGCGTAGGCTCTGTATGAATATAAAGGCTGAACATGACTGGCTCCAGAGTGGCGGTGTCCCTAGACACCGCGAAGGTGCTTGATTCTGTGGAATGGGACTACCTTTGGGAATGTCTGGCCAGGTTTTATTTTATCAAATGGATCCAGCTTCTCTACCAAACTTGTTCTTGGTCAGTGGTAAAATCTCAGAAGCTTTCCCTTTGTCCAGGGGCACACTTCAGGGTTGTCCCCTTTCCCCATTACTATATGCTTTGGCGGTGGAACCCCTAGCAACGTCACTCCGTACACATCCTGGGGTCAGAGGCTTACTGTGCGTTGTGGACAACTGACTGAAACAGTTAGCTTATACGCAGACAACATGTTATTATACCTGGAAGACGCGGGACATTCTCTGACAGCTCTAGAAACTATAAAACAATTTGGGCGTTACTCAGGATTACAGATTTATTGGGACAAATCCCAGATCCTCCCCTTAGATATAGGGGACCCAACAGAGATGCAGGCTTCTTCCCCTTTAATTCGAATTAGCGCAGTGAAATACCTAGGCATTATAATCACTCGATCCCTGGAAGACTATATCAAACTGAACCTAGAACCTCTATTTACAGTCCTAAAATCAAAAACACAGGCATGGACCAGACTGCCTCTGGGCGTCATGGGCCATAGAAATTTAATTAAAACAATTCTACTGCTCAAATTTTTATACGTCCTATGGCATGCTCCAGTGTATAAACCCCTGCGGATCTTTAAATCCTTAGAAGCCATTCTCAATTCCTTTGTGTGGGGCAAGACACGGCACAAACTGTCCTGGCAAGTGCTGAAGAACCCCACCTATTTAGGGGGCACGGCACTGCCAAACTTTAATGTGTACTACTTAGCAGCCCAATTGTCTCACTTTTTCTACCCAGACAAATAAGATAGGGAATGGTATTTGGCCTTCGTATGCTCTCCCTTTACTCGAATACACAAGCACCCCTTCCAGCTTCTTCTCAGGGACCCTGGTGACCCCTGGATTCTCGGAAGTCGAAAGGGTTTGCTATACAACCACTGCAAGGTGTGGGAGGTGGTGAGACATGAACTCAAACCCCCCCCCATGCACAAACAGACACCCCTATGGGACAACCCATGCTTACCCGAACTGTTACAATTACCTGATTGCAGCCTATGGATCACCAGAGGGGTGGTCTACCTAACAGACATGTATTGTGGAGATGTCCTAAAATCGTTTCAACAACTAAAGGAAGAATTGGCCTCCCCAACTCCATGCACTTTCGCTACCTCCAGCTCCGCCACGTCCTACAGACCCAATTCCAAGATACAGATACCCCTCCAAACCTGGAACAATTGGATATTCTATAATATCCGGGCCGGAGTCTCAAAAACGAATCTCCACATTTTACACCTGTCTCATGTGACCAACTGGCACGGCTCTTGCATACCAGCTAAAAGACCGCTGGACTGGAGACGTGGGGGAGATGGAGGGGGACGAGTGGAAGGAGGTGATGGATGCCTGCAAAAAAGTATCCCCTAAGATAATCAAAAGGGTTGGAAGCCAGATCCCCAGTCAGGCGACCAAAAACAGGAGCATATTGGACTATTCCGGTACGATAATAGTGGGTAATAATATGAAACATATAACGATAAAAATAAAAATATGATAGTTTTTATTGATGCAGAAGACAAAACAAAGGTAATAGAATAAGACATAATAAAAGTACAAGTATATCACCAGTGGGATCATTGGTATACAGTACAACACAAAATCTCAGATATCATGTTCCTCGACTAGTTTCGCGGACATAAACCGCTTCATCAGGAGGGAATCTAGAGATGATTATATTCTGACTAAACAGTCTGAACCTAACAAATAGAAAGAATACAATGGAGTTTACCAAAATACATAGTGAGTGAAGTTATATTCCAGCATCAACATTTACACCAAGTAATACAAATTGGAGGGGGGAACAAAGGCGAGTCTGCTTACCCAGGTCCCAACAGGCCCCAGGCGCGTGGCCCCACCACCCGAGGGAGATCTCCCACGGCGACCTGGGGGAACTAACAAAATGACGGGGGTAATTAGCATAGGATAATTATTGTAGGGTAATAAGTGACCTGGATAACCACACACCGGAAGTGAAGCATAAGATGTGGAGGTAATAATGGAAGGTTAAAGGTGATAAAGTGGGTGACTGGTGAAAAATGTGAAAGGTAGCATAAAGTGAAACTACAGTGTGCAAGGAGTAAAAAGGATTGCGTATGGTGACCAATTGGGTTGAAGAATATTGCTGAAACATAGAAGGCAATAGTGTTGGGTGGTGTGAAAGTGCAGAGATGAAAGGTTAAAGGATGGGGACAAGGGAAGGGGGAAGAGGGAATAGGATGGGGCTGGGGACACAAGGGGGGGGAAAGGGGGAGGAGGAAGGTAGGGGGGGATTGGGAAGGCGGGGGGGAAAAAAAGGGGAAGGGAGGGGGGAGGGGAGGGATGGAAGGGGAGGAGCAGGGAGAATTGGAGGGGGGGGGGAGGCGAGGGGGGAGGGAAGAAGAGGGATGGGGGGAAGGGAGGGGAAAGGGGGGAAGGAGAGGGGGGTAAAGGGAAAAGGGGGAGGAAAGGGAAGGGGAGGGGAAACAGAGGGGGGTGTGACAGTGTGAACTAAGGTGAATGAGAGGTACGAGTACCTGGTACTGGTGTAGGCAAGATGGATTCCCAGGGGAGGCATCCTGCCAAGGCAGATGCCATCATAAGGTAAATGGGGAGATAATACGGACTGTAAACGATGGGTGAACACAAAACAAAGCGTGTTCACCTAGCCTAGGGCAACTGCAGGGAAACAAACCAGTAAGTTAGATAAGACCAATGTTAATGCCCAGGGGTACGGGACTTAAGTGAAACGATAGGTAAGTACTAACCTCAAACTGGCGCTAGGCTGGTAAGCATACAGAAACCTGGGGGTCAAGGACCGACCGTCAGACTGACAGGCAGGCATAGCCTGCCATTTATAGCTCCCGACCCTGCGACGCTGCGCCGCGCTCCAATGGGGCGCCGGCACACAACGTCACTGGGTCAGAGGTTCCACAGGGCGCGCGCGCGAGGGGATCGCGCGCGCACGCATGCGCACCGGCCATCTGGCCATGGGAAAGACGTCCCTGCCAGGACCAGTGCAAGAGGAGGGGGCGGTCCCGTGTCTGAGACCGAACCCTCCACCAGGGACCTCACCAGGCCGCCGAGGGAAGACACTGGGGGAGGGGCCGCGCCTGCGCCCTGGCCAGGACCAAGAATGGGAAAGCAGAGTCACCATACAAAATATAATAAAAACCAATGATTGGAAGGTTAATAGAACATGAACAAAGAGGTTAATAAAAATAGAAGGAGCTTGAAAAACATGAATAGGTGGACTAGGGATTGGTAAATACCCTAGAAACTGGTGCAGTAGCCCCTCCGAGGCATAAAACCCATAAACACCTAATTGCACAAATTGCATATAAGTTAAGGAGGGCCAAGGACAAAACCACATGATTGGGTAAAAGCATGTGGACAAGAGGGCGGGTAGCCAAGGTAAAGATGTCTAGGCCAACCTAATGGGCATCTGTCTCGGAGGATTGCACCGGGGGCTGATAATTAGCCATAATGGTAATAAAATAGGGTACGATTACATGTAAAAAGAGGCCTCCCTCAGAGACACACAGTGTATGTGTCAGTGGGGGTAGATTTAAAAATGAAGAGTGGGGTAGCTGGGGTCTGCGGAGTGAAGGGCAAAGGATAACCCATCACTAAAACAGCCCACTCAGGTATCCCACTCAACATAGTTCCGGGTGTGTTATCCACCCAATGTATACGATCAATTAAGTGACCTCTATAATGAAATGTTGAAGTAACAAATATAAATGTACCATCATCCAGAAATCAATAATCAAAAGGGTTGGAAGCCAGATCCCCAGTCAGGCGACCAAAAACAGGAGCATATTGGACTATTCCGGTACGATAATAGTGGGTAATAATATGAAACATATAACGATAAAAATAAAAATATGATAGTTTTTATTGATGCAGAAGACAAAACAAAGGTAATAGAATAAGACATAATAAAAGTACAAGTATATCACCAGTGGGATCATTGGTATACAGTACAACACAAAATCTCAGATATCATGTTCCTCGACTAGTTTCGCGGACATAAACCGCTTCATCAGGAGGGAATCTAGAGATGATTATATTCTGACTAAACAGTCTGAACCTAACAAATAGAAAGAATACAATGGAGTTTACCAAAATACATAGTGAGTGAAGTTATATTCCAGCATCAACATTTACACCAAGTAATACAAATTGGAGGGGGGAACAAAGGCGAGTCTGCTTACCCAGGTCCCAACAGGCCCCAGGCGCGTGGCCCCACCACCCGAGGGAGATCTCCCACGGCGACCTGGGGGAACTAACAAAATGACGGGGGTAATTAGCATAGGATAATTATTGTAGGGTAATAAGTGACCTGGATAACCACACACCGGAAGTGAAGCATAAGATGTGGAGGTAATAATGGAAGGTTAAAGGTGATAAAGTGGGTGACTGGTGAAAAATGTGAAAGGTAGCATAAAGTGAAACTACAGTGTGCAAGGAGTAAAAAGGATTGTGTATGGTGACCAATTGGGTTGAAGAATATTGCTGAAACATAGAAGGCAATAGTGTTGGGTGGTGTGAAAGTGCAGAGATGAAAGGTTAAAGGATGGGGACAAGGGAAGGGGGAAGAGGGAATAGGATGGGGCTGGGGACACAAGGGGGGGGAAAGGGGGAGGAGGAAGGTAGGGGGGGATTGGGAAGGCGGGGGGGAAAAAAAGGGGAAGGGAGGGGGGAGGGGAGGGATGGAAGGGGAGGAGCAGGGAGAATTGGAGGGGGGGGGGAGGCGAGGGGGGAGGGAAGAAGAGGGATGGGGGGAAGGGAGGGGAAAGGGGGGAAGGAGAGGGGGGTAAAGGGAAAAGGGGGAGGAAAGGGAAGGGGAGGGGAAACAGAGGGGGGTGTGACAGTGTGAACTAAGGTGAATGAGAGGTACGAGTACCTGGTACTGGTGTAGGCAAGATGGATTCCCAGGGGAGGCATCCTGCCAAGGCAGATGCCATCATAAGGTAAATGGGGAGATAATACGGACTGTAAACGATGGGTGAACACAAAACAAAGCGTGTTCACCTAGCCTAGGGCAACTGCAGGGAAACAAACCAGTAAGTTAGATAAGACCAATGTTAATGCCCAGGGGTACGGGACTTAAGTGAAACAATAGGTAAGTACTAACCTCAAACTGGCGCTAGGCTGGTAAGCATACAGAAACCTGGGGGTCAAGGACCGACCGTCAGACTGACAGGCAGGCATAGCCTGCCATTTATAGCTCCCGACCCTGCGACGCTGCGCCGCGCTCCAATGGGGCGCCGGCACACAACGTCACTGGGTCAGAGGTTCCACAGGGCGCTGCGCGCGAGGGGATCGCGCGCGCACGCATGCGCACCGGCCATCTGGCCATGGGAAAGACGTCCCTGCCAGGACCAGTGCAAGAGGAGGGGGCGGTCCCGTGTCTGAGACCGAACCCTCCACCAGGGACCTCACCAGGCCGCCGAGGGAAGACACTGGGGGAGGGGCCGCGCCTGCGCCCTGGCCAGGACCAAGAATGGGAAAGCAGAGTCACCATACAAAATATAATAAAAACCAATGATTGGAAGGTTAATAGAACATGAACAAAGAGGTTAATAAAAATAGAAGGAGCTTGAAAAACATGAATAGGTGGACTAGGGATTGGTAAATACCCTAGAAACCGGTGCAGTAGCCCCTCCGAGGCATAAAACCCATAAACACCTAATTGCACAAATTGCATATAAGTTAAGGAGGGCCAAGGACAAAACCACATGATTGGGTAAAAGCATGTGGACAAGAGGGCGGGTAGCCAAGGTAAAGATGTCTAGGCCAACCTAATGGGCATCTGTCTCGGAGGATTGCACCGGGGGCTGATAATTAGCCATAATGGTAATAAAATAGGGTATGATTACATGTAAAAAGAGGCCTCCCTCAGAGACACACAGTGTATGTGTCAGTGGGGGTAGATTTAAAAATGAAGAGTGGGGTAGCTGGGGTCTGCGGAGTGAAGGGCAAAGGATAACCCATCACTAAAACAGCCCACTCAGGTATCCCACTCAACATAGTTCCGGGTGTGTTATCCACCCAATGTATACGATCAATTAAGTGACCTCTATAATGAAATGTTGAAGTAACAAATATAAATGTACCATCATCCAGAAATCAATAATCAAAAGGGTTGGAAGCCAGATCCCCAGTCAGGCGACCAAAAACAGGAGCATATTGGACTATTCCGGTACGATAATAGTGGGTAATAATATGAAACATATAACGATAAAAATAAAAATATGATAGTTTTTATTGATGCAGAAGACAAAACAAAGGTAATAGAATAAGACATAATAAAAGTACAAGTATATCACCAGTGGGATCATTGGTATACAGTACAACACAAAATCTCAGATATCATGTTCCTCGACTAGTTTCGCGGACATAAACCGCTTCATCAGGAGGGAATCTAGAGATGATTATATTCTGACTAAACAGTCTGAACCTAACAAATAGAAAGAATACAATGGAGTTTACCAAAATACATAGTGAGTGAAGTTATATTCCAGCATCAACATTTACACCAAGTAATACAAATTGGAGGGGGGAACAAAGGCGAGTCTGCTTACCCAGGTCCCAACAGGCCCCAGGCGCGTGGCCCCACCACCCGAGGGAGATCTCCCACGGCGACCTGGGGGAACTAACAAAATGACGGGGGTAATTAGCATAGGATAATTATTGTAGGGTAATAAGTGACCTGGATAACCACACACCGGAAGTGAAGCATAAGATGTGGAGGTAATAATGGAAGGTTAAAGGTGATAAAGTGGGTGACTGGTGAAAAATGTGAAAGGTAGCATAAAGTGAAACTACAGTGTGCAAGGAGTAAAAAGGATTGCGTATGGTGACCAATTGGGTTGAAGAATATTGCTGAAACATAGAAGGCAATAGTGTTGGGTGGTGTGAAAGTGCAGAGATGAAAGGTTAAAGGATGGGGACAAGGGAAGGGGGAAGAGGGAATAGGATGGGGCTGGGGACACAAGGGGGGGGAAAGGGGGAGGAGGAAGGTAGGGGGGGATTGGGAAGGCGGGGGGGAAAAAAAAGGGGGGGGGGAGGGGGGAGGGGAGGGATGGAAGGGGAGGAGCAGGGAGAATTGGAGGGGGGGGGAGGCGAGGGGGGAGGGAAGAAGAGGGATGGGGGGAAGGGAGGGGAAAGGGGGGAAGGAGAGGGGGGTAAAGGGAAAAGGGGGAGGAAAGGGAAGGGGAGGGGAAACAGAGGGGGGTGTGACAGTGTGAACTAAGGTGAATGAGAGGTACGAGTACCTGGTACTGGTGTAGGCAAGATGGATTCCCAGGGGAGGCATCCTGCCAAGGCAGATGCCATCATAAGGTAAATGGGGAGATAATACGGACTGTAAACGATGGGTGAACACAAAACAAAGCGTGTTCACCTAGCCTAGGGCAACTGCAGGGAAACAAACCAGTAAGTTAGATAAGACCAATGTTAATGCCCAGGGGTACGGGACTTAAGTGAAACGATAGGTAAGTACTAACCTCAAACTGGCGCTAGGCTGGTAAGCATACAGAAACCTGGGGGTCAAGGACCGACCGTCAGACTGACAGGCAGGCATAGCCTGCCATTTATAGCTCCCGACCCTGCGACGCTGCGCCGCGCTCCAATGGGGCGCCGGCACACAACGTCACTGGGTCAGAGGTTCCACAGGGCGCGCGCGCGAGGGGATCGCGCGCGCACGCATGCGCACCGGCCATCTGGCCATGGGAAAGACGTCCCTGCCAGGACCAGTGCAAGAGGAGGGGGCGGTCCCGTGTCTGAGACCGAACCCTCCACCAGGGACCTCACCAGGCCGCCGAGGGAAGACACTGGGGGAGGGGCCGCGCCTGCGCCCTGGCCAGGACCAAGAATGGGAAAGCAGAGTCACCATACAAAATATAATAAAAACCAATGATTGGAAGGTTAATAGAACATGAACAAAGAGGTTAATAAAAATTCCCTTCCCTTGTCCCCATCCTTTAACCTTTCATCTCTGCACTTTCACACCACCCAACACTATTGCCTTCTATGTTTCAGCAATATTCTTCAACCCAATTGGTCACCATACGCAATCCTTTTTACTCCTTGCACACTGTAGTTTCACTTTATGCTACCTTTCACATTTTTCACCAGTCACCCACTTTATCACCTTTAACCTTCCATTATTACCTCCACATCTTATGCTTCAC